>NC_083099.1:124815170-125014146 GCF_949774975.1 Lagenorhynchus albirostris
TTTGAATATTTTCCTTTTTTGTCTTGAACAGTCTAGCTCAAATATGCTAATGTTGTTGATCTTTACAAAGAAACATTTGTATTTTTGTTGAATATCTATTTTAATTTTAATATTATCAGTTTCATAATTTCAGTGCTAATTTTATTATTTTTCCTTCGAAATAGGTTCAGTTTGCTCTTCTTCTTTTAGTGTCTTAGGATGGCAGTGACAGTTATTGAGTTGAGATTTATTTTTTCTTTATTTTTCAGATATATAATTATAACTGAATCATAATATAGTTTTCCCTACTTCTTCCTTTTTTTTTTAATTTATTTTTTTTTTTGGCTGTGTTGGCTAGTTGCGGTGAGTGGGGGTTACTCTTTATTGCAGTGTGCAAGCTTCTCATTGCGGTGGCTTCTCTTTTGTGGGGCCTGGGCTCTAGGCACATGGGCTTCTGTAACAGTGGCACGTGGGCTCAGTAGTTGTGGTACATGGGCTTAGTTGCTCTATGGCATGTGGGATTTTCACAGATGAGGGCTCAAACTCATGAGTCCTGCATTGGCAGGTGGATTCTTAACCACTGTGCCACCAGGGAAACCCCCCTACTTCTTTCAGTTCTTATGCCTTTGTCATGTTAATTGCTTTGACAACTGTCTCCAACCTAATGTTAAATAGCAGTAGAAATACTGAGCATTATTATATTGTTTCCTGCCTTTAATAGCAAAGGCTCTTGTGTTGCCCAATTAACTAAAATGCTAGTTTTGGGCCTGAATTATTTTATCATGTTGGGAAGTGTCCATCAGTTCTTATTTTTTGTTATTAATTTTTATTGGAGTATAGTTGCTTTACAATGGAGTATTACTCAGCCATAAAAAGGAATTAAATGTGCCATGTGCAGAGATGTGGATGGACCTAGAGACTGCCATACAGAGTGAAGTAAGTCAGAAAGGGAAAAACAAATATCGTATAATATTGCTTATATGTTTAATCTAGAAAAATGATACAGATGAACTTATTTGTAAAGCAGAAATAGAGACACAGACACAGAGAACAAACATATGGATACCAAGAGTGGAAGGGCAGGGTGGGATGGATTGGAAGATTGGGATTGACTTATATACACTACTATGTATAAAATAGATAACTAATGAGAACCTACTGTATAACAGAGGGAACTTTACTCAGTGCTCTGTGGTGACCTAAATGGGAAGGAACTCCAAAAAAAAGGGGGATGCCAGTATATGCATAGCTGATTTACTTTGCTGTACAGTGGAACTTTTTTTTTTTTTAATATAGTAATTTTCAGCCACAAGGTACCTCTTAACACATAATTTGAGGTAATATGGCTCAGGGTCCTTTTCAATACTTCAACCACAGTAGTTCTGCTTTTATGTGATTTATAAATTGATATATAAGCAAGATTTTGTTTCAGAGATAGGCTTTTGTGCTTGTGCATATGTGTGTGTCAATGATTTAAAACCAATTCCAGAGAAAAAACTCTTACAGAGAACCTTAGTTGGAGCAGAAAATATGTAGAAATAACAAGAAATTGGAACTTAGTGAATCATAATTCAACATAAAATGCACAAATGGTGCCAGATATTACTTTATCCATTTCATAATTTTGCCTCTGACAATTATAATGGTAATTTTTTATGCAAATTAAAATTATTGGAAATGCTTATGTAGCAACCCATGATTTTAAAGCACACCAAGAAACAAATAATAGCTGCTAAACTCATGTTTCAAAGATACATCAAGTATGCACTTGATTAGGTGTATCCACTCTTGCAGCATTATTTTATACATTTCTCCATCTGTAAATTTATTTTCATGTAATATAATATAAAACAAATAATATCCTAAATGCTTTAGGTGAAGCATACTATGGTGAGATCTGTGTACTTGTAGAGTGAGCTGGTAAGAAAAGGAAATATAGAGACACACTCTGATGATCATTTAGCTGCCTGCCAATTATAAAACTACAAGAACAAATGGCAGAGAAAATCTACCTAGCATATTTAAACATAATGGTTTTTGTTCCTAATTCTAGTGGTAAACATTCCATCTGGAAATTTTGGAAAAACTAAAATATTTAAGGAAGAAAATAAAGATTATTTATAATTTTGTTTGGTCAAGAATAAATGATAACTTTTCTCAGGTATCTACTTCTCTTTTTTTAATTAATTTATTTTATTTATTTATTTTTGGCTGTGTTGGGTCTTCATTGCTGCATGCGGGCTTTCTCTAGTTGTGGCTAGCGGGGGGCTACTCTTCGTTGCAGTGCATGGGCTTCTCATTGCGGTGGCTTCTCTAGTTTAGGAGCATGGGCTCTAGGAGTGCGGGCTTCAGTAGTTGTGGTGCATGGGCTCAGTAGTTGTAGCTTGTGGGCTCTAGAGCACAGGCTCAGTAGTTGTGGTGCATGGGCTCAGTAGTTGTAGCTTGTGGGCTCTAGAGCACAGGCTCAGTAGTTGTGGTGCACCAGCTTAGTTGCTCCACAGCATGTGGGATCTTCCTGGACCAGGGCTTGAACCCGTGTTCCCTGCATTGGCAGGCAGATTCTTAACCACTGCACCACCAGGGAAGTCCCTCTACTTCTTTATTTCTAAATTGGCATTATACAACCATAAATTGTTTCAAAACATTCTTTGTTCATAGAAACATACATTATGAACTAATTTAAAATTTTCTAGTAGTACAAAAACACCTAAGGGACTCATGATACAGAAGGTCCTCCTTTTCCCATACTATTTCACTTTCCATAATAGATATCAACATCCCTGGCACAGGGGAAGAAAATCCTCCCTCTACAACTCAGGGTACATTTTCAAATTAAAAGAAATGTAATCCTCATGAAAGAAATAGGTCCCACAACATTAGAATTGACTTGAATATTATGTGGACATAAATTATTTTATTTAAGTGTTCATTATAACAAGAAAATTAATAGTTACATTTTAGTTGGCACATATTTTTAATTCACAGGTTTGCATTCCGTTTGTATGTTTAGTAACATTTCCAAGCACGGTTTTCTAAAACCAATGTTTTTCATTAATAATTTTTGTTGGAATATTCATGGGGCAAGGCCAGATAAAAGTGCATATAAATGAGGATGACTAATCAATCATATCTCAAGAATAATGAAAAAATTTAAATGAACCAGGGTTTAAAAGGATTTTATCAAAAAGAGGAAGAGGGAGAAAGCACCAAATATATCAGGATGTATAATCCATGTTGGGAAGAAACCAGAAAACATTTCTGAGGGATAATGATTTCCAAGGCTGGCATGTATAGGTTCATAGGCTGTACATTATACAACTTAAGACCAAGTCTATAATTTGACTTTATTTTCTTACCTTATCCCATGAAGTTTGGGTCCCATTGCTACTCATTTAATTTTCAGTTCCACTGAAACAAGCCATGCTTTTTAGTTCAACTTGTTGCCATTCTACATCATGGAAGGGAAAAAGTGATGATTTTTGTCTTGGTATATTGTTTGTATCATCAGGAATCATAATAATGGGGCAATTTCATCATGCTATGTAATGATATTATGTGTCAGCACTTGACATAGTTATATAACTAATGATGAAAGGCTTTTAATTAATGAGAAATTGATAGTACAATCATTAGATCAAATTTTATTCACACTATCAGATAACTTAATCTAGACCTCATCCTTTTCTCCAAAAATAACCTGAATCAATAAAATATTACATGTACATTCAACATGTTCTTGGGGAGGTTTATGTAGCACCAGGAGGAAGAGATTCATCAGTATTTCAGTATTAAATAATAATAATTTTGACTTCTGTTTTCCAGTCCAGAAGTAAGTAGCTTAGAAGTTGACACTTAATCCTAACAACAAATAAAAAGCTGAATAAACTAAAAAATCAACATATCTTTTTAGACCATCAGAGAAATTAAACCTAGCGCAAACTACTGCTCCAAAAATTGGAGACAGATGAACCTATACAGAGAATCACAATTTACCAGAGCAAAAATTTATAAACAGTAACCTCTTAGGCACAGGTAATGTGGTAGGAAACCTTGAACAGTAATTGACAAATTGATGGGGGCTCAATGTGGACAAGCCTGAGAAAGAACAATTTCAGAGGGACTCAGTAATCGGGAATTTGTACCTGCAACAGCTCTATCAGGTCCTCATAATGGTGAATATCAGAGAAACATCTCTTTGTGTTTCTGACAGGGGGTGGGGAAACCAACACTTTGAAATATGCCAGTGTTCTATTTTACTTATGAGGCTTACCCTTGGATAAACTATCTTTCCAGAACCTAACTTATTCAGATTTTATCAGAGCCCAACTGACCTGGGAGGAGGAAAATAGCCAACTCTAGATCATTCTAGTCAGCCTATACCACCTAAGGGGGTGAAAGAAAGAAAAAAAGAAAAGGCCAAAAAGCATTTATGAAGTTAACAGCCCAAAAGCAGAGGCTCAATAAAAGACTGAGACCTATTCATTGAACTATAGAACGTTCCCCCTCTCCCAAGACATTACCACAAAAATATAGATTCAACACAATTCCAATCAAAATCACAGCAAGTGATTATTTTTTAATTTTTTTATTATAATTTTAGTTTTAGAGCAGTTTTGTGTCACAGCAAAATTCAAGGAAGGGTACAGATATTTCCCATATATCACCTGTTCCCACAAATTCATAGCCTCCCCATTGTCAACATTCTGCCGCCAGAGTGGTACAATTGTTAAAATCGATAAACTTACATTGATGTGTTATAATCACTCGAAATCCCTATTTTATCTTAGGATTTTTTCCTGGTTTTGTACATGTTACCTGTTTAGACAAATGTATAATGATATGTACCCATCATTATGGTACCATATGAAGTTATTTACACTACCCTGAAAATCCTGTGTTCTATTTATTCCACCCCCAGCAACACATGACAGCCACTGATCTTTTTACTGTCTCCACAGTTTTACCTTTCTCTGGATGTCACATGCTTGGAACCATAGAATATACAACCTTTACAGATTGTCTTCTTTCACTTAGTAATATGGATTTAAGTTTCCTCCATATCTTTTCATTGTTTGATAGCTCATTTTTATTTAGCACTGAACAATATTCTATTATTGGGATGTACCACAGTTTACATATCCATTCATTCACCTATTGAAGCACATCTTAGTGGCTTCCAAGGTTTGACAGTTTTGAATATAGCTGCCCTAAACATCTATGTACAGGTTTTGTGTAGACATAAATTTTCAATTCCTTTGGTAAATACCAATGAGTGGGATTGCTGGATCTTATGGTAAAAGTATGTTTAGTTTTGCAAGAAAAGTTATTTTTCAAATAACAACAAACCTATTATAAAATTTATATGAAGAGACAAAGACCCAAAATAGCCAACACAATATTGAAGAAGAACAAAGTCTGACTGGCATTACTCTACTTCCAGTATTAAGATAAAGTTGTAGTAATCAAGACAGTGTGGTTGGTATTGGCAAAAGAAAATATAAAGAGACAGCTGGAACAAAATAGAAAATCCAGGGCTTCTCTGATGGCGCAGTGGTTTAGAGTCCTCCTGCCGATGCAGGGGACACGGGTTCGTGCCCCAGTCTGGGAAGATCCCACAAGCCGCGGAGTGGCTAGGCCCGTGAGCCATGGCTGCTGAGCCTGCCCGTCCAGAGCCTGTGCTCCGCAACGGGAGAGGCCACAACAGTGAGAGGTCCGTGTACTGCAAAAAAAAAAGAAAATCCAGAAACAGTCCCACATAAATATAGTCAACTCATCTTTGACAAAGGGGCAAAGGCAATAAATTGGAGAAAAAATAATCTGTTCAACAAATGGTGCTGGAAAGATTGAACATCCCCACGAAAAGAAAAAAAAATGTATTAAGACATGGATTCATTTTGTACCTTCTTCACAAAAATTAACTCACAATGGATCATAGACCTAAATGTGGAGGAGTTTGGGTATCTGTGGGGGCTGAGGAACTATGGGAATTCTGTAATGTCTGCTCAGTTTTGCTGTGAAACTAGAACTTTTCTAAAAATTAAAGTGTATTATGGTTACCAAGGGATATGGAGGGATAAATTGGGAGTTGGGGACTGACATATAAAAACTACTATATATATATATATATTAAAAAAAATAGATAACTAATAAGAACCTGCTGTATAGCACAGGGAGCACTACTCAGTACTCTGTAATGGTCTATATGAGAAAAGAATCTAAAAAAGAGTAGATATATGTATAAATGATTCTCTTTGCTCTACACCTGAACTAACACATCATAAATCAAGAATACTCCAATATTTTTTAAAAGTCTATTTATAAAAACAGTCTGTACCAACACCATAAATGTAGTTATTTGAAGTATGAAAGTGTATTATTTGCATTTTGCATTGTTTACTTTGTCACAGGAATTTTCTTAGATTTCTTAGATTTGGGGCTAATTAGTGATGCTGAGGTCATGATTCATCTAGAGTTTTGTCCTATAAAAACCTGTACATATTACAGAAGAGTCTTGTGGGAAGGGAGAAATATCAGGAACTAAATCACTCCAATATCATCCTGACATTGCTCATTTCAAACTGGCAACACATCAGCTCTGTCCCTCATTCTGAGCCATTTGCTGGCAGTCAGGACTTTTTCCACTCATGTAAACCCCGTAAGCAAGAAAGTAAGAGACATTTCCTTATGCCTATGTATATGCTTCTTATGTATTCATATTCATAAAATTTAAGTATGACTATTTTTTTAAACTGCAGATATCTAGTTTCAACAGTGTTTGGAAGACAGCTTTATAAATGTGAGAGTATTTACTCAGAGGTCATGTCTAGAGCAGACTAACTTCAAGAATTTTTTTTTTTTTGGTAACAATACCAAATCAACACCAGAAAAATATTCTAAGCACAGGAGGCACTTTAACTCAATTATCTGTATGAATCTATCTAATATATTTTTAGTCATCATAGCTGTTGTATTTGACATTTCTATTCTTCAATGTCACTTCTCATTAATACACTGGTTCTGTTACTGTCATTTGAAGACTTTTCTGTTGTCATTTTACTTCATTAACTGATTATTTGCTAATTGCTATTTTATTCCCCTGTTTGATTCATCAGCTTTTAATAGTCCACTTAATCGACTTCTTTGTCTACATGATGTGAGAGAAAATGTGGCTGAATTAATCATTTAGCCTCTGAAGGCTGATATAGTGAGAGCTTACTTTGATTGTTCCATTTTCTAGATAGAAAAACTAAGGAAATATATCTGCAGTCTATTCAAACACCTCTCATTAAAAATATTCTTACTCCTCGCCTTTTCCAATCTCTTTTAAAAGTCAAGTAGCTACAAGGACACCTATATGTACACTACATTTTGCTGATTTTAAAATATATCATCTTTCATTTTTTCTGTAGTATTTCCTGTGATAGGATTTTAAATCATAACTTAAATTGTGTTTATACAAATTAAAAAATAAATGTTAAACTAACACAACATTATAATCAACTATACCTCAATTAAAAAAAAAAGTTTAAATCAGAAACTGAGGATCAAAGAAATCGGTGATTAAAGACAGTGTGTTGAGGCCTTTATCAATCAACTTAGGGTTACCAAATAGGAATTTTAAGGAAAATTAGAATAATAATCATAAAAATTCTAAAGTTCAATTTATTTTCCTATTGAACATTTTCTTATTACAGTTCATACTGAGAAGGAATTTTGTGCAGCAAGGAAGTGATAGAGTTGAAATTCAAAACAAGTTGTGCCAAACACAAAGACCTGAGCTCTACATAGTCTTATGTAATGAATGTGTGTGCTCTGAAGTCAGGTGGTGTATATGGTGTTGGTAGAAGAGAAAGGCTGTTACCCTTCACTCCATTATGGTCATCTCTGATACCCTCATTGGCAAAACCCTAGGAAATTCCAAAGCTTTTTGTTTTTTGGCCAAGCATGAGGCATGGGGATCCTAATCAAAGTTAGGAATCTACTGCATGGGGTACAAACTCTTAGGCAGAGCATGTATATCTTGTCTTGGGTTCTCACCACTTCCTCTTAACCTCAAAAGCTTTCCCTCCCTCCTCTTCTTGTTGAAGACATGTCTGCAATTAGCTTAGGCTTCTAAATGCCTGAGGCAACGCATCAGAAAAAGGGAAGGATAGACAGTTTGATTCAGTTTAAGCCAAAGAAAGAAAAATACTGTGATAAATTTTAATTATTCAATAAACGATTCTCTCATTTAAGAAAACAAGTAATTACCATACGGTGTTATACATACTGTAGTGTTATACAATGAGCACAAAAATCTTGAGATCAATTTAGTTTGGGAGAGGACATCATGGCATTTGTGCTGGAATTTTTTATTTTTTTTTAATATTTTTGGCAGTGCAGTGCAGCTTGGGGGCTTTTAGTTCCCCGACCAGGGATTGAACACCGGCCCTTGACAGGGAAAGCACCGAGAGCTAACCATTGGACCTCCAGGGAATTCCCTGGAATTTTTTTCTTTTTATTTAGACATTTTTTTAGTGTAGTTTAAGGTTCACAGCATAATTGAGGAAAACTAGAGATTTTTCATATATTCCCAGCTCACACATATCCTCCCTCAAACTGTATTTTTTTTTTTTTTTGCAGTACGCAGGCCTCTCATTGTTGTGGCCTCTCCTGCTGCAGAGCATAGGCTCCAGATGCACAGGCTCAGTGGCCCAGCCACTCCACGGCATGTGGGATCTTCCCGGACCGGACATGAACCCGTGTCCCCTGCATCGGCAGGCAGACTCTCAACCACTGCGCCACCAGGGAAGCCCCTCAAACTGTATTTTTAATGATAAGTAGGAATATATCTAGGCAAAAAATGAGAAGCTACACTCCTGAGAAAAATAATCTGTAAAAGACATGGGAAGTAGGACCTGTGACACATTGCAAAGGCTCTCATTAGCTAAGCCAAAGAGATCTGAAAATGAGCAGTAGGAAGGTGGGCTGGGAGATTGACAGCAGCCACAGGGTCATGAATGATCTTATCATGCACAGATGTTTAGAATCATGTTTGAGCATTACTTTGTTCCAATATATCAAAATATCTGAATGTTTTTGATGATCATGAACATTTTATTTTATTTTTTCAATTTAGTAACTCTGAGATGGCTGACTTTCAGGAAATATATGCTAGGAATAATGCTAGGCAAATTCAGATATTTTAATGTTGGATAACTATGCCCTTAACCTAAGAACACACAATCCAATACATTGAAAGAGGAAGGATAAGAAAACAGCTCAATATAGCACAGATCGGAATATAATTTAGTCATGATTTTCAGACTAACTTTTGGAAACAGATGCTTTGGAGTATTTTTGTTTGTTTTTTTCCAATACCAAGTTGATTATAGCCCTTAAGGTCTGAGGCTTAAACAGAATATAAACAAATTAGAACCCTAAGTTGAAAGGAGGAGATTTTGATGAAAACAATCATTATTTATCTGTTTCTCAGAGAAATAATTTGATATCTCTTCAAAAAGCATTATACTGTTGCTTAGCTAGTTAAAGAAGTGCTAAAAGAGACAACTACAAAATTATGCTGAATGTTATTTCTCATACATCAGAATCAAGTTTTGTGCACCATCGATTATTCAGGAAATAAAGCTCATTGCCACAGTTAGAGCAATAAGAAATAACTTTTGTTACATAGATGGTTCAATAACCTTCCTAATAAAGGTCATCTTCCCATTCTAGATCCTTTTCTGGGCTGACTCAACAGGAAAACAAAACAATTACCCAGACAGTAAAATTTCAATAAAGAATTCCAAAACTTTATTAGGTCCTTAAGAATGTCTTTCAAGCTCAAGCCCAGACTACCCTTCTCACTACTATCACTGTAATAAAGGCATCCATTACCTCCCATATTGATTGTCGTAACAGTCTTCTAGGTTTTGCTTCAGTGACTGGCCCTCCAAACTCTAAAATATCTTTCAAATTAGTTTTAAGGTAATATTCATTAAACATCATACTGAAAACATTATTTCCTTATGTTCAAGAATCAAAAATGGATTCTTTATTTGAAGTAAAATGTAGTATCAAGTTTTGTTTTGTATTGTTTTGTTTTGTTTTTGCTGTACGCGGGCCTCTCACTGTTGTGGCCTCTCCCATTGTGGAGCACAGGCTCCGGACGCGCAGGCTCAGCCTAGCCACTCCGCATCATGTGGGATCTTCCCAGACCGGGGCAGGAACATGTGTTCCCCGCATCAGCAGGCGGACTCTCAACCCCTGCAACACCAGGGAAGCCCTAGTGTCAAGTTTTAAAGACTTTTGTATTCACATCCCATCCAAATTTATTCTTTTTATTCTCCAGAATAAGTTCATGTTCCATTCAGCATACACAATGTTTGCTATCACTATACTATGGAGGGAATGTTTCTATCCCCCACAAATTCATATGTTATAATCCTAAACCACAATGTGGTGGTGTTTAAAGTTGGGGCCTTTGGAGGTGATTAGGTCATGAGGTGGAGCCCTCATGAACAGGATTAGTGCCCTTATCAGAAGAGATTCAAGAGCTTGCTCTAGTTCTCTGATCTCAGCCATGTGAGGATACAATGAGAAGACTGCCAGCTGCCAGTCAAGAAGTGGTCTCTCACCAGATACCAAATTGGCCAGTGCCTTGATCTTGGACTTCCCAGTCTCCTGAACTGTAGCAAATAAATTTTCTATTTTTTAAGCCATCCAGTCTAAGGTAATTTGTTATAGTATCCTGGAGTAAGAAACAATACCATATATTTATGTACTGCATCAATTTGCTTATAATTTTTGCTAGCAAAAAATGCCCTTATTCTTCTTCTCCTATGAAATTTTATCTACTTTCATGTCCTGCATTCTGTACTGTTCTCTTAACCCAAAGCAAACAGGTTTAAGTCTTTGCTTAATCAGCATACATTTATCTTTAAAAGTTTTTTGTTTTAAAAGTGTATATTTCTTAAATTCCTTGAAAATAAAAGAGCATATGTTTTATTCCTTTGTAATTTTCCATAGTGACTACCACAAGCCTTAGCTTATAGAAAGTAGTCCACCCTCTCCCAATCTCCCATTCCCTCACTGTTCTACTTAGTCTCAGAGGATAAATTTAGATCTTAATTCAGGAAAATGAAGAAGATACAAGAAGACATTTCTCTCATCTGTCTACTACAAAATACACAAATCTACTAAAAAAAGCTGACTCATTTAAGGCCAATAACTTATGCTATGGTTCTCATCCACACATGCTATGATTATCATCCATACATCTCAGCTGTGAATGATCACATTTCTTCTTTAATATTAATATTTTCCACAATTAAATATGTCTCCTCAACCTAAAATAAAATGTCTTTTTCCACACCATTTGGTTCTGACCCATGCTGCTCTTTCTCTTCTCTAGTCTTTGGCTTCAATTAGCATCTGTGTACTATTTCTGAAAATATCCTTAGCCAGGCTTCTTTTTCTGAGCATCAGACAACTTATCCAATGGCTTATTAAAGTAATCAACAGCTGGCTGACTCAGACATGTCAAAACCAGATTCCTAATTCCCCCCCAAACTTAGTCCTCTCTCAGAGAATATTAATGTCGTCAAGCCAAAAACCTAAAAGTCATCTGTGACAGTCTTCTTTTCTTACCCCCTCCACCAAAGAAAACTAATCATAAATTCTAGTCATTTTTACCTTCTAAATACCATTTAAAGGCATCAGCTTTTGTTCTGTAGCCATCCTTTTACTTCTACTAATTTCTTAATAAATTCTATCCTGGCTTTTATTTGCCCCATTTTAATAAAACCATTCACTATTATTAGCATGTTTCTAAATAAATGGAAATGTCCGTTCTCATCTTACCCGTCCTTATAGCAATATTCATTATCTCTCTTCTTTGATATCCACTCCTTTAGAAATACTCTCCTTTATCAGATGACATGGCATAACTACCTTCCATTCATGCTTCTTCTATCCTGTTCTCTGGCTTATCAAACTTAATTGGATGATTAAATATTTGAGTTTCACAAGGCTACATTATAGTCTCTCTTCTTTCTCTTAAAAGGTGACTTTATTAATGCTTGAGCCTTCCATCTTTGCATACATATGTGCTATCTTAATCTACTTTTATTAAGAAAAGCTTTTCCCAAACCTTCCTGTTGATGTTGCCTTTTATTAATGCTCTCATATTCCATGTAGCTTTCCTTCATTGCCCTTATCACTGGCCTAATTTCATACATAACTATGTGATTCTTCTTTCAATTTATTTCCCTGCCATTAGACCCCTGGCTATGAGAGCTACAATTATAACTTTTATTTTATTTTTCTTACTTGGAATATGCAGGTATTTAATAAATCTATGTTGAATTAATGAATTATTAAAATAATTACTTAAATATTACACATTTAGTGGCATCATCTTGAGAACACGAGTTAAATATACCAAGAAGCAGATTAGCAATTTCACCCTAAACTTTGTCTTCTCCCAGCTTTTCCTCACTCAGTGAATGTTATCAACCATCAAGCCAGAAAGGACTATTTTATTATTTTTATCATATCTATAGAATTATCCAGTATAATTATTTAACAGTATATTAGTCGTAGTACTCAAGAGAAACACACTCACTAGAAGATATATGTATGTATATGCACATGCAGAGAGAGAGAGAGAGAGAGATCCAGTCTGCTGTCTGCAAGCTGGAGACCCAGGAAAAATGGTGGTATAATTCATTCCAAGTCTGTAGGCCTGAGAACCAAAGGAGTTAATACTGTAAATCCCAGTCTAAGGGCAGAAGAAGATGGAATGTTCCAGTTCTCTTAGCCTTTTTTTAAAATTTGGATTATCAATGAGTTGGATGAAGCTTACCCACACTGAGGAAGACAATCTTATATTTATATTCTATACGAGAATATGTCCTATACTTGTTTATGATCAAATATCATATATTTTTATTTTAAAGCAATTTCCATCTGTTAAAGCATTTAGCCTCTGGAAGTTTTAATGAATCATATATCAGATGAACATTATAAACATGTATATTTTATACAGAGGTAAATTCATTTCTATTTGAAGCTAAAAGAGTTATGCATTTGAGATTTTATTTCCAATGGCACAACATTTTTTTTACCTTTTCTTTCACCCTAAAGTTTCATTGTGTTAAATATGTTTTTGCTTAAGTCATGCTATGTCATAGCATAAGGCAACACAGGACTGATATCAACAAAGGGATATTTTTTCAGCCATTCAGAAGAACAATAAGAAAAAGCCCCATATAATTTAGTTCCTTTTGAAATACAGTCATTCAAAGTGATAGCATGAATCAAGATATTACTCTTTAAAGAGTAAAGTAAAATATAGTTAAAAAAATATGTGGCTACTTTTTAAATCAAGTTTTGTTCTTTTTTAACATCTTTATTGCACTATAATTGTTTTACAATGGTGTGTTAGTTTCTGCTTTATATCAAAGTGAATCAGTTATACATATACAAATATCCCCATAAAAATCAAGTTTTGAATTGATAGTTTCTTGTGTCTTACATTGTTGAAAAATCCAATAGTGAAGCATTCGATCACATTTTGAAATGAAATTTAGTATATTATTAAATACTATTATTTAGTTTGATATTTAGTATATTATTCTATGGCTATAACTCTAATTTCCTAAAATTAAATATGTTATAATATTACTAATATAATTTGAGAGACAAATGCAACTAAATTTATAGAGAACTATATGCATAAGGAGCACATACAAGCACATAGACAATATACTTGCCTTTCTTAACATTTTTAAACAGTTTTTCAATGATACCATACAGACTATTATGTATTATGTCCCACCTCCCAAACAATATGTTGTATTGTGTCCCACCTCCCAAACAATATGTTGAAGCCCTAACCCCAAGTACCTCAGAATGTGCCCTTATTTGGAAATGGAGCCATTGCAGATGTAATCAGTTAAGATGAGGTCATAATGAAGTAGAGTGAGACTCTAATTCAATATAAGTGGTGTCCTTATTGAATAGCCATGTGAAGACACAGAGACACTGGGAGAATGTCCTGTAAAGATGGAGGTAGAGATTAGAGTAATGGGTCTACAAGTCAAGGAATGCCAAAGAATGCTGGCTGTCACCAGAAACTGGGAGAGGGGCATGGAAAAGGTTCTTTCTCAGAGCTCTCAGATGGAGCCAACTCTGCTGACACCTTGATTTCAGACTTTTAGCCTCCAGAACTGAGACTAAATGTCTGCTGTTTTAAGCTACCAGTAGGTAGTACTTTTTATGGCAGTACTAAAAAGCGAATACACTGAGTAAACTAGACTAGTAACTGTGTGTGTGCATACACACATGCACATACACATATATAAACACATAGGTACATGCATGTATGTAGGTAGCTTATTTCAGCCAAAGTTCTGCTACTTTTTAGCCCTATCTTTAAGACTTAAATTATATTTTTATTTGGAAAACTATAGTATTCAGTATGTCGAAAACTAACCTAATTGAACTTAACATGCAAAATTTTATTTTATTTGTGTGAACATTTGAAATCAGCACAAATTGGCGGTAGGTGAGTTCTACAGGTCTCCTCAATCACAGCCTCACTTCTATGTAGAAAAGCAGTGACCATGACACTTGCAAAACAGTCTCACCTGTGTCCTTTTAGGGTCTCTGTCTACACCTCAAAAGAAATGTTCCCTCAATGCAGTAAGACAAATTATAGGGGTAAGGCCATTTATCATTATAAATCAACCATAGGCAACCAGAATTCTCCAAATCTGTAACTGTACATAAGAACACAATCTAATCAACTGTCAAAGATCATTCTAAAGAGTGAAGGATAAAGATCTTGCTATATGGCTTATATCCTGCTCATCCAATTTGTAGTGTATCTCTATAATATCATAGAAAATCCACATAGCTTAAACACTTTCATAATTAAAAATAATAGTAATTTTAATCATAATCTAATTAACAAATGACCAATTTTAAAGTGAATAGCTCTTCAAAATTCATTATTAAGAAAAAATAAAACCTCTAAATCTTTACCTACAAGTGTTTATTAGTTAGAAGGAAAGATGGCAGAAATGTTGACCAGCTGTTTCTGGAGTGTGGCCTTTTATGTAAATCACAGCTAACAAAACCCAGAGAGTATTTTCTCAATTACAGACATTAATTTACAGATAAGTTACTGAACACTTGACTTCTGCTTCCAGCTATGACAGATTAGGTTGTTTGAGAGCAAATCTCCCACCAAGAACAAAAGGAAATATACCTCTGTTTGAAGGCATCAGAGTACTAATGAGACAATAAAAACTGGAGGATATAATATTTTAGACTGGAGAAAAGTGCTAAGAAGAAAATCTAAGAATTAACTCTGTCTTCTCCCGAGATATTTTCCATTTTTTAAGTGGCAGACTGTATGCTGAGAAGCTGAGGGAGCTTTCAGCAGTCTCACGAGGCTGGGAGACCACAACTGGAGTTCATAGCCCACCAAGGAGAAGTCCTGGTGAACATGTGTTTTTCTGTTGGGAACAGTGAAGGACTGGCTACTTCTTAGAAGTGAGGGTACAATGGAAATAGACAATCCTGCACAAAGTTTTAAATTCAAAATTAAATGTCTCTACCGGTATGCCTCCCAAGAATATTCCCTCTAGAGCAAGACAGACTCATTCATAGCCTCGTGTTTTGAAACACACTATTGGGTCTCTTTCTTTTAAATCTGCCATAAAGAAGACAAAATAAAAATGGCAAAAATGAAGAACTATCTATCTATCTATCTATTTATCTAGATGTATCTAGATAAATATGTGTATAGATCTATGTATATATATATGTATGTATATATAATATATTATATATATATATAGAGAGAGAGAGAAAAGGATTCAGTTATTTAATAAAATAGTTTTCAACTAAATAATGATTAATATATATATTCAAGGAAATATATAACAAATATATATGTATATCTCCAAAAATAATCATTAAATGAACAAATTAAGATAGATTATTGTAAAGTGATAATTTCTGTATAGTTTAGAATCATTGAACATTTAGTACATATGACTTATTTTATATTTTCGTATAAAGTTGTGCTTTCCAATATGGTAGCCATATTTGATATTGAGCATGTGAAATTGTGGCTAGTCTAAATACCATGTGCTATAAACGTAACATACATAGCAGTTTACAAAATTTAGTATGAAAAATAATGTAAAATACCCTATTAATAATTTTTATATTTATTACATATTAGTATTATAATAATTTATATATTTATTCAGTTAAATATATTACTAAATATTCTCTCTTGTATTTTAAACTTTCAATTATGGCTACTAGGAAATGTTAAATTACATATGTGGCTTGCATTATATTTTTATTAGCACTGCATAAAGTGTACAAAATTAAATCGTTACAAATTTTTTGCCTTCCTAGAATTAGTAGAAATTCAATATTTGTGTGTTGGAGAAATAATTGTATAGCAAAGATAAGTTTCCCTCTAAATGAAGAAGTATGAAATATAAGAATTTGAAAATATAATAAGGTGGCATGTTAATATCTGATGTACAAAATATATACTTGTGGTGGTCTTTAAGATGCAAAATATACGTTATATATTGAGTAACAGTAAACAAAAAGACTATAATGGCAAAGAAGCATTAGAAAACAGTGGGAGATGAGAAAAAGTTGCATTATGAAAGGCCATATGTTCCATGAATATGATTTTTGAAATGGCCTAAAGGGCAGTGTGAATTTTAAACAGTTGTTGAGTCAAGACATTTAAATATCTGCATTCAACACTAGATCTAAAGTTGAGATCTGTCACGTAATTGATAAACATAATTAATTCCACTATTATTTACATTCCATAAAATCATTTTCCAATATTGTTTATCATTATAAAGACAAGTAAGTGATGAGTGAGAATCTCTGGGCTCTCACTATTTCCTCTCCAACAAGTGATCTTCATTTAAAGCACTACAGAAGCAATAGTTTGGAGTTATTCATCTGTACTTTTGCCCCTCTAAAATAATGGTCCCTGGAAATTTTTAATTAGTCTGAGATCATAAATCTTTCCAATTCTCCTTGGCATATTTTTATCACTAGAAAAGCCAGTGTATATTATTTACTTCTTTTGTAAATGTGTTAATACCTATGATGATATGTATTGGTCAAATTAACTCAAAATTTAGAGACCTATTCCTCTAACACACTAATCTTTTCAGTAGCACAGATATGTACAATTTACAATTGTGTAATGGAGGTTAATCTCAAAACACCTCTATTATTATCTCTAACATTATTGCTCTCTAATTAGAGCACAACCTGCATTGTTATTGGTTTAACTGAAGATCAATTTCTCAATCATTGAATTACATAAAGCCCTGAGAGGGATAACACTTATTATTTCTTTCTTCGTTTTGCTAGACATTTCTGACCTGTCAGTACATCTGATTTAGAAAAAATGTTAATGCAGTAGCTTATCTTTAATCTGTGAGGAGATGTGATAGCTGAGATTTTGTGATGATGAGCATTTTTGCCATCTCTGCTCATGGATTTTTGTGAATGCAGCATCATTCTGCAACTTTCCCTTTTTAACTCGCTCGCTCCAGTCTCCTGTGGTGGGGGTTAGTTGCTCTTACTGCTCCATGCCTCTTTCTTTCAAATGTCATAAACAAGACATATGCTTTCTCCCTACGTCTGTTATTGTAAAGTCAGGGGCGAGAGGGGAGGGTGTCTTTTTGGTTTGCTCCAGAAGTCAATTAATTTTTGCTTTGACAACAGAGACAAAAACTCAAAGTCCCTACACCATTGCCATAATGTCAACCTATAAACAACAAAGTGAAAGGTCCAATAAACTAGCAATAGAAATACCAAGAGCAAAAGTTCTTCCTTTCAAAGAATATATAAATCTCATAAGATACCATTTTTAGTCGTTGGTTGGCCTTCTTAGGCCTGTGGTAGCCATGAAGGTGTGCCCCTGGATCTTCTTACAGGAAACAGTTTCCCATCCATCTGCGTAGAATTAGCTGAGAGACCCCCAGCATCACTCTCTTCAGAACCCACCTCATCTTTTGTGTTGGCCCCTGCTATTTCTAGGCATCTTTCAGCCAATGGCAGTGCACAGTCAGGGTACTAACGGCTGGGTATTTCTGTCCAAAGTGACTCCTTTAACAGGCAAATTTTGCTTCCAGACTTTGTCCCCTGTGCAACCCAGTCTGATGCTTTCTCTATCCAATCCTTTCTGTTCACAGGTATCAGATCTGTTTCATTGTCTGAAGGCCAAGCCTGCTCAGTACTTCCCCTATATATCTTTATATATATGTTATCCTTCAATAAAACTTTTACTCTGTGCTGATTCCAGTTTCCTGGAAGAGTGAGCTGACAGACTGAAAGGGCCAGGAAATTTTTCCTCAGTGCCAAATGCCACAGTTGGCATAATTATCAATTATTAAATATAATATCAATTTACTTTCATTTTACATGTAAAAGTTAAACCAGAACTATTTGTCCTAGTACCACTGAATTTTACTAGGATTTATTTTAAAAAGACTAACTTCAAAAATATTTATGACTTGTATCCATATGGTACATCAGTCTTAATTCCTACTTGCTTTGCTTTTAAAATATTTACTATCTTACAAATGGGGCAGCTTGAAAGAATGAGGGAAAGTCCACCAAGAGCTATATAGTTACATTTCCAAAATTAATAAATCTTACTATTTTTAAGAAATATTGTATGGGACTAGAAAATTGGGGGGATTTTGTGAATGCTAATTTATGAAATTTAGTGTTACTAAACCCTTACGTATAGTAAAAGAACACTTGTATTTACAGTATTATTACAATAATAAGGAAGCATTCAGGAGGCTGCCAGGATGTTAATAATTTAGAGTGTTATTATTGAAAGTCATAGAAGAAGACACCAAAATTGCAAGCATGAGAAGTCTCCCCAATGTCTCCTTTCTGGGTTCTAGATTTATATTATCGAACATGGAATTTTATGTTTTATGATCACAGGAAGTGATGGAATTAGGAAAACACTAAATAAAATAGTGACATGGTCAGCATTTTATATCTATATATGTATGTATAGATATAGATGTATAAAAATTAAATTTATGCGTTAGTTTGAGTGTTTCTCTCCCTACTCCACACCTCCCATTATAATGTAGCAGCAGGAGAGCAAGAATTTCATTTTTCAATATATACAAAATTGATAGCAATGTTTGATGCTCAATAAATAGTCATTGAATGAAAGAGTAAATGCAATAAAGAATCCAACATCATAATCCATTAAAATATTTCTCTATCGATAAATTAGCTTCTTTTTAATATTTCAGTAAATTTTTTTGGTTTGCTTGTTTGTTTTTTACTTCAAAGAAAGTTCCAAGGTGATTATGCACAGGGAAAATATATTAATTCACTTGCTACCACCATTTGAGGTATACTTCAAAGAAGAAGGACAAATAAGTCAGTTCCATCAGACTTTGAAAATAATAGGAAACTATAAAGTCAGAGAACAAGAGATTTTCAGTAAAACTATGGTCATTTATATTTAAAATTATTCTGTAGTAGTTGTCCTGCCTGGGCTGGGTAGTTGCAGCTTTCCATTGACCTTAATCACAGGCCTCTGTAATATTAAGAGATACTCTATGGGAGCTCCTGTATTCCAGATGTACTCTTCCTTATCTCTGCTGTGATGTAGCAGTCCAGTTTCCTCTGAATATTAAGGATCAGTCACCCCGGCCAACACAGTAACTCTCCTCCTTGCCTATTTAAGAGGCATAAGGAGTCCAAAATGTCTGGATGACAGTCTCCATGACCAGTTCAATGGAATTAATGGAATCAGTGGAATTAATGTTGTGTTTCCAGGTGAAAGCATTCTTTCCTTTGGAAGTAAGATCCCTAGGCCAGTAGAATATAAGGTCATGAGGACAGAAAGGAAAAACTTTGTTAGTGAGTAACAAGAGGTAATGAGGGTGGTGCCTAACCATTGACCACAGGCCATGAATCAGTATATAATCACCTGTCTGGTCCTTTTCCTTTCAAGCAAAGTGAAGAGCCAGGTGCATTGTTCAAAGTTCTGCCAGATGGGTGGATTTCCTTCACCACTGTCCTCCAGGGATGTCCCAGAAAGGGGCTGTAGTTCTGAAGCTGTCCACTTTCTGGTGGTGCTTTCATATTGTGCAGAACCATCTGTAAACCAGGCTCTACTCTTCTTTTCTTCTGTCAACTGAACTCCCCATGAGGACATAAGTGCAAGCTGAGAGAAAGCAGGTAGTGTGGCAAGAGAGGGGACCATGAATAGTTGGACCACTTCTTTATGTAACTTACTTGAGCCTTTAGGGACTGATTGGATCTGATCTCATATAGACCACTTCCATTTGATGATGGAGTGATGCTGTGCATTCCCAACTTTATGGCTTGGTTGGTTAGATAACATTCAGTTCATAATGGGTAGCTCAGGTCACATGTAACTTGGTGACCCATGGTTTAGAGTCCAGTGTCTACCAAGACCCAGTAGCATGTCAAAAGCTCTTTCTCAAAAAGAACGAGTTATCTGCAGAGGACAGCAGTATTTTGCTCTAATATTCTAAAGTTCTGCACTGTGATTCACCTAAAGGATTTTGCACAAGGCTTCAAGTGATACTCCAATTTGCCACTGACACTTCAAGCACCATTGGATTTACTGGGTCATATGACCCAAGTGGCAGAGCAGTTTGCAAGGCACCCTGGACCTGTTGCAGAGCCTTCTCTTGTTCTGGGCTCCACTTAAAACTAGCACCTTTCCAGGTCACTCAGTAAATGGGCCAAAATAACAATCCAATGAGGAATATGCTATCTCAAAAATCCAAAGAGACCCACTAAGTGTTGTGCCTCTGTTTTGGTTGTTAGAGGGTCCAGATGCAATAATTTATCCTTTACCTTATGAGGGATATCTTGATGTGTCCACATACGACTGGACATGTAGAAATTCCACTGAGGTATAAGGTCCCTGAATTTTTTGTCAGTTTTATTGCCTACCTTTTGACATGCAAACAACTAACCAATTAGTCTAGGATAGTTGCTACTTTTTGCTTACTAGGTTCAAACAGCATAATGTCATAAATGTAGTGGACCAGTGTGATATCTCGTAGAAGGGTAATCAAGATCTCTGTGAACTAAGTTATGTCATAGAACTGGAGACTGATAAATTCCTGAGGTAGGATGCTGACGGTCGATTGCTCTTCTTACCAGCAAACTGCTTCTGGTAGTCTTTACTAACAGAGATGGAAAAAAAATGAATTTTCCATCTTAAGAGCTGCACACCAGGTACAAGGGGATATGTTAATTTGCTCTAGTAATGAAACCACATCTGGTACAGCAGCTGCAAGTTGAAGCAACTATCTGGTTAAGCTTATTATTGTAATACATTCTTATTCTCCAAGATCCATGCCTTCTGCACAGTCCAAATAGGCAAGTTGAATGTCGATGTACTAGGCATAACCAGCCCTGCATCTTTCAAGTCCTTAAATGAAGCACTAATCTCCACAACCCTCTAGAAATGCAGTAATGCAATTTTCTAGGTAGAGGAAGTTTTAGTGGCTTCTGCTTGACCTTTTCCAATATAATAGCCTTCACTTCACAAGTCAGGGAGCCAGTGTGGGATCTGCCAATTACTGAATATGTCTATTCTAATTATGCATTCCAGAACTGGGGAAATCAGGGATCCTCTGGATCCACTGTGAGATGGACCACAGCTACCATTCCATTGGTGGGGGTGGGGGAGAGACAGAGAGGGAGAGAGAGAGAGATTTTAAGGGATTGGCTCATACAGTTGTGGAGGCTTGGTAAATCCAAAGTAAGCAGAATAGGCTGGCAGGCTGGAGACCCAGGAAAGAGTTGCAGTTCAAGTACAAAGGCAGTCGAATGGCAGAATTCCTTCTTGGTTAGGATGGTCAGTTTTTTTTCCTATTAAGACCTTCAACTGATTGGATGAAGCCAATCAGTTTGGTTTTTAATCTTTCTTCTTTTTCATCTTCCACAGCATGACATGATCTCAGTTTCCACTTAATGTTATTGTTTAAGCCACTATTGTTTGGGTGTTCTGTTTCTTGCAACAGAAAGTGTCATAAACGATGAACTTCTGAGCCTTTTACATTTATTTCTACTTTTAAAATCAGGCTTGTCATTGCTGTTCAGATGTGACATACACATTTTAACTTTGCTCTTGCTCTCGCGACATCTCCTCCTGGTCTGTCAGGGCTATCCACATAGTCACTTAACCAAAATCATTTCCATGTACCAAAGTTCAGTTTAAACAGGATATATTAGCAAGCTTCCCTTTATTGCCCTAACCAGATGTAACCATTTTAGTTCTAAAATTTCATACACTCTGGGGGTTGCCCTGGTGGTGCAGTGGTTGAGAGTCCGCCTGCCGATGCAGGGGACACGGGTTCGTGCCCCGGTCCGGGAAGATCCCACATGCCGCGGAGTGGCTGGGCGCGTGAGCCATGGTCGCTGGGCCTACGCGTCCAGAGCCTGTGCTCCGCAACGGGAGAGGCCACAGCAGTGAGAGGCCCGCGTACCGCAAAAAAAACCAAAAAATAAATAAAATTTCACACACTCTGAACTTTGAACCCTGAGACACCTGTCAGTATTGGCAGAAAGCAGTTTTGGATTTCCACAGACCTGAGTTATCAAAGTCCCTCTTTTACTTAGTAATTATGTGATCTTAAGAGATTTATTGAATGTCTCTTACTCTCAGATTACTCATTTAAAAAATGGATATAGTGACACTTTTTTGCTGGATTCTTAGGAAGATTAAATCCCAATTCTTCCCTTACAAACCGTGCAATTTTAAGAAAATCCTACTTAAGTTTCCACGTATATAAAATGTGGAGAGTAGTAACACCAACCTTACAGATTTTTGTTGAGGATTAAATGGGTTAATAAAAGTCAAACACTTAGAATGGTGTTTGGCACAGAGACAACACTGTCTACATTTTTTTCTATTATTAGTAATGCATTGCCTGACACTGAAATATATTCTTGATAAATGCTAACTATTTTTATTATTATAATCACTATTTTTATATTTTTCTTAATATTTTCATTTGTTTGCTTACCTAGAAAACATGTGCCATGTAGATCCTAGCACTATGCCCATAAATAGATCTCAGCAGATAGTTAAAAATTATACTTATTCGTCAAACAATATCTACATGAAGTGCAAAATAATTCTAAGAAAAAAATCTTTAAGAACTTTTTGCCCCAGATAGTAAGAAAAATGAAAGCTGTCACTGAAGTGCTCATAAAAATAACAACAGAATTGAATCAATATAATTGTCCATTGATAAAGAATTGACTAAATAATTAATGCTACACTGAGCCAAAAAAAAAATCAAACAGTTATTAAATAGAAGAGTATTTTAAAATATAGCTTTTTATTATTATTCAGGTATGTCAAGACCAACAGATCAAGAGATGATTGCCTTTGAAAAGATGGTCTGTTATATTCACAAATTCTAAAAGGAGGAACATGGGGACGGGGCCACACAGAAAACACCAGAGTCAGTCAAAGGCAGAGAGTGAGGGGAAAGCAGGGACATGAGTCTTTATTGCAGTTTCTAAGGGAAGGAATGGGTGAGGTAGGGTAAGCAGGCTTAGAATTGGCTAGTTTTTAGTAATTTCCACAGACTCTGGGTTATAGGGGGTCTGTCTCTAGTTGCCTGGTACCTGGTCCTGAGATGATTAGGGCAAGGGAATAGTGTGTGAGCACCACAAAGGAGGTAGTTGGGGGGGGTGGTGAACTCTGAATTTATTAGTTTGCATATGAAAGACATGCTTGCAATTGGTTTGCCATCACTATGGATTAATTAACTCTGGGAAGAGCAATGTCTCCAGGCAACAAGATCCTAAAATGTCAAAGAATCAAATACGGAAATTAGAAAATATGGTATTATAAAGAGGTAAATCAGTATGACGTGGAAAGAAGTCCATAGAAGTTTATAACAAACTATTGTGTAAGAATTTGTTTAACCTGCAGCAGATCTGTGGTTGTTCAACATTTTTCTACTGGGTTGTCCAGAAACATGGTACTGAGTCTTGCAAATTAGGGATAAAGTGTATTAGCTTGTGGTTTATGATGTGTAAACTCATCTTTTGTACTAGCTTGCTTACATTGTTTATTAAATGTGTATAGACAATGGTATGCACCTAATTTTAGCTAGTTGACCAGTAGAGGATAAAAGACTTTAGTAAACTTGTTTTTTGGCTCATCTGAGACTAAGGTGTTTTATATCTATTTCAGTGATTCATAATCAGAAGATGGGATATCTACTGTGTAACTGCTTCTGGAAAATGAAAACTTCTCTGATCTTTGCTTGGCTTACTTATCTTGGTAAACTGTGTATCTTCATCAAAGCCTTTATGAGTGCACCCTATGGAGTTTCCTGAGTTCTCTCAATCAGCTGACCCTTTGTAATTGCTAAAACATTATATAATACCATCTGTCTTATTTTTAAAGACAAATATGTGTGTATATATATTTTACAAATATACACTGTAAAAAATTAATAAACAGAAACCTCAATTAAATAGAATTGGGAGACCAGAGCAGGGAGCTCTGAATATATAGAGTTTAATAGTGAATGTAAGTAATAAAAGTAAGTCGAAATATTTAAATGTTTAGTACATAACTATTCCCTTTTCCTTAGCTTAGGATAGTATGTAAGCCTCAATTACGTGACTGCCTGGGAGTCCCATATTTTCTGTGGAGCTCCTATACTTACTGAATTAAATGTGTTTTTCTCCTGTTAATTGGTCTTATGTCAATTTAATTATAAGACCAACCAAAGAACCTAGAAAAGAAAAAGGGAAAATTTTTCTACCCCTACACCACATAGGACCTTCCAATTCTAACTTGACTGATCATTACTTTGACTTGCATATGTGTACTTTTATTCAGTCCCATTTCCCAATTTTAGAATTTTACAGTACTCTTCTTGTTTTTCCATTTCTAAAGGTAAATTACAAGGGTGACCTATAACTAATTATGAGGTGTATCTCTAAGCACTGAGTCTCTAATGTCAATGCCTTCCTGCCAAAGACCACCTGGCATACACCTGCAGTTGAAAAAATTGTTATGCTTATTGCTCAGTGTAACAATGGGACTGCACACAGTGTGGAACCAAAGGTGATATTTCACTAAGGTGATATTTCACTGAGAGCATGTTACAGAGGACTTAATATTGGAGTTAGATGCTAGGTGATCTTGGAATGTACATTAAGTTAAAACATTAACTTTCTAGAAAGTTTTGTTTTTCTCTTTCTTATTAAGTTGTATCCTTCCAATTTTCAGTCTTGGATTATTTTATCAAAAAGAATAATCGAATGTATGATTTAAAGTAGATTAAATAAAGACACAAAACCTAATACCTGAGTTGAGTATGTTATAATATTTATATCTAACCCATACCAATTGTTTAATTAATTTCTATTGAACGGAAAAATGAATACCATTTTTGTGTGTGTGTGGTAGTGGGTGTGATTGGATGCTTTAATACTTATTACTTTAATATTTACCTAAAATCTTGTCTTTCTAGGAAAAGCTCCACTCAGTGTCAGGAGACTGTAGTGAGGTTATCCACCAGGCAGCTCTGTCAGAACTGATCACACATTCCATTCTCCTGGAGACGGTGCTTGATCCAGCCACCGGCACATACGGGAATCTGAGTAAATCAGAGTGTGCAAAGAGAGTAAGAAGGTGGGGAGACTTGATATTTCTCAGTCCCTGGAACCATATACACCAGGTGAACTCAATAATCTCATTGAAAAAGACTATCTGAGAAATAAACCAAATCATCATGAAGAACCATGAGAGAGAACAGTTATGACTAAGAAACAGCCCTGAAACACTGGATCCATCTGTGCCTGAAAGAAGTATTATTCCTTCAACTGTAGCTACATAGGCAATAAAACACCTTTTTTTCCCTTTAACTTAGTTTCTATTGAGTCTCAGTCATTGCAGTGGAAATAATAATAAGCAAATTCTAATACAATTATTTGCTTTTCTATATGGGAAAATGTAGACATTCCTATTGGGAATATTTTTTTCCTCTAGTTAAGATCAAGCAGTTTTGGAGGATTTCAGCCATTTTGGACAGCTATAGAAACATAATTTTATCATGAGATTTTCATGTAAGCATTCTATAGAAGCTGACTGTGTGAAAATAATTCTGACACCAAAAAAGGCAGTTTTTAAGGGGCTATTTTATTCACATTGTAGAACATACAATGTTGTATGCACTTTAAATAATTCAGGACTGAAGAAATGTAATGATAAGTAATCAAATGAAAGCACATATATCAAAACATTTTAGTGGGGATGCATAGCTTCATAAATAGTTATTTCTGATGACTTCAATTTTCTTACCTGCATTTCTCAATGAATAGTTTTATTTTAAGTCTAATGACAGTCAGTTTGAAAAACTACTTTTATTATTTTCAACTTGTAAAACCATTTAGAAAATAATGTCAATGAAACACTGGCTTTCTAATATGATACACTGTAAATTTTAAGTTTGGTCATCATTTGTTCAAAAATTCTTGTTGGCTTTGTGAGTAGGTGGAAAGATAAATGAGGACAGAAAATGAGAAAGGTATGGAAAGCCTTCCTCTTTGCTTCCTGTCTACCTAGCCTTATCTGGGTGATTCAGATCATCTCATCCCTTATACTCCATTTCCTGAGCTAGTAATTAAAGGGATTATGACTCCCAGTCATTTTGGAATTTAATTACAAATGCCATAACATTGATAACTGTTAACTGGAGAAATAAAGACTAAGTGATATACACTCCTTGTCTTTATAATATCTCCATCTTTCTTCATCACTACACATAAAGAGCTCATGCAGAGTTTTAACAAACTGTTTCTACCACTCAATTTCAAGTTTCTCAGTTTTAAAACATTTAAAACAATATGCTTTTCTTTGCCAAGTCTCAGGAAATGTTGTACCTCTGCTATTTTGAGAACTGTGCTAGACAATTAGAAAATCTTCAGCAAGATGACTGTTGGTGAACATTGAATGTATTTAACTATATAGAAACAAGAATAAACCAAAGGATAACAAAATAAAGTGCAAATTTATATTTCTAAATTGCAGAAAAATGAAAGAAAATAGATGATATTGTGAATTACATAGTGGGCTATTAAAGAAAATAAATTTTTAGATGAAGTTATAGAACAAAAAACAATTTTTAAATATGCTTGTATTTAAGGTAGAAACCTGTATCAAATCATGAAATGTCTCTCACCTTCCTTAGGACTACACCACAATAAGATACAAGGTATGTAGGGAAGTGGCTTCTTATTAGTATGTTTTCTAATACGCTGAAGCAGATTGTGGGCATACTTAAGCTTTATAGCTTGCGTTCTAATCAAGAAGCTTATTTATTCCTTTGTCCTAAGTTTCCACAAAATCAAATGCACTAGATAAATTGATGAATGTAACAAAATTGCAGAACATCCTGACTTATTCCAAATATATAATACCCTTTCCTCTCTATATATTTCTATGGATCTGTTCAGCTAGAATTCTTTTGACCATTGGATAAGATCGCGTTGCCCTTTCCCGTAGTAAATGCTTTGAAAATCATAATAAAATGTGACCTAAGAGTAAGAACCTTTAGTTCTCATGATTTTATCGTCCCAAATAATTTTAGCTTCTCAAGAAAACAATTTAATAAACACCATGTATCTAGCACCATCCCTAATTCTAGCTTATAAATGATTGAAAATTATTTTGGTTATTGTTGGTAAAGGCAGTCTCACACACAGTCTTTCCACCACCCACTTGGTTGCTTAAGGATGGACCTTGGGTTTGCGATACTTCCTTATCAAGAGATAAAGAGCTCACACAGCCTGTGCTGGGCTTATCATCTTGTGTGGGAATATTCTCCACTGTTTCAAGCTCAGTGAGTATTCTTTTGTTCTACTTAAGTGTGTGATCTTATGTCACCATGCCAACCCCACTGCTATATCTGTCTTCCGTGGACAGGGACCCAATCCTTTTGCTACAGCATGAGAGTGTTGGGAATAGGTGAATTGCCCTGCCAGTAGAGACCCACTGGGTACTGGGACCCAGACCAGTCACTGAAGTGTCTCTAAGTAAGTAAAGTGTTGTTCCATCCAGTACTTGACTCTGTTGTGTTTTCCTTGCCAACTCTGATACCAAGATGCAGTGAGCAGAAGTGTTTGGATTTCTGTTTCTGAAGGTTGACATAGTGATGATCTTTGCTATCCTCCATGTGGTTGGAATCCTCCCCTGGGATTGATAATAGGTATATGATATTCTGCTCAACAGTTTTTTTGGTAATGATTTGGTCTACAGATCCTCCTAAATGGTGTTCAGTTAGTTGGAGTATATTTGTAATTACTCTGTGGGCCAAACATCATGCTAGAAGTTAGGGGTAACACCACTGAACAGGAAATATGATCTCTGCTCTCTGGATGATTTCATTCTGTTTGGAAGATAGTCATAAAGCAAGTAATTCTAATTTATTAAGCAGAGTCTCTTGTGTCACAGGTTCGATAGGGTCAACTCCTTCATTCATCTTCATTTTCCATGAGAACAAGCTGGCAGCTTTGATAAGCAGGTATGCCTAAATTCAGTGACCTGGGACCTTAGGTGTTTAGGAGCACAGGTTCCATATTTGCAGTTTTATTTTTTAAGTATTTTTTAAAAATCTAAGCTAACAGGGGAATTAATTGATAAATTCTGTATACTTTTAAATGGCATAAGCGTTGTCTGATTTACTTGTTTATGTTATTGAATGCTAGTTTTACCACATCTCTTACCAGGTTTCCTGATTAGACTCATTCCTATAAGTGAGTGTTCAGACCATAAAAAAGAACATAATAAAAATGTAAATGTGACACTACCAATGGCATTTCTCAAAGATGAGCTCTGATTCCTGTGAGCAGTGTTCACAATGGAAGAGAGGGAAGCTTTTTTCATGTGCTTCAACACCTGAGTTCTTGTCATGTTATCCTGTAATTATGGGTTTGTCTGTAGTCAAGCTCCATTTTCCCATCTCTTAAGGCCGTTTCTTGTATCTGTTTAATGTATCTAGTGAAGAAATGAGCTAATGGGTTTATTATTTAAAGACTTTTGTATTAAATCACTATATTATATCAATTATATTTTTACAGGGTGTGATTATATTATACCAGTGGCTTTTATATTAAAATCTATTCTGGAATTGGCATTCTCATTTCTAAACACCAAGTTTCTGGCACAAATGAACAGTACCAACATCCCCTTTCAGAAGTCATGGTTTTAATGATAAATGAAGATAGCAAATAAAAAGATAATTTACTTCATAGAAACTTAGAGAATATTTACCTGGTGTCTGGAGATTATTTATTCTAGGCTCGATATATCCTCATCCTATTCCAAAATGAATATTCTGAGTACAACTTTTAATTTAAGAAAGAGGAAAAATGACCTTTTATTTTTTTTTAAATTTTATAAACCGTGAAGTGTATGAGGGTTGACTACAGGTACAGTGTTGTACAGAATATTTCTAGACCTTATTCACTTTTCTTGACTGTAACACTCTGTCACTTGATTAGTAACATCCCAGAAACAACCTTTTTAATCAAAGCACTCCCTATACTCTTCAAATAGGGAAATTATCAGGGAAGAGACAATCTTGCAATTCAAATGTAATGAGACAGATGTTTTTCTGTGTCAGCTTTCTTTACTCTGTATGAGCTCCCAGTACTTTGTGACTTTCTTCCCTAAATATTGAGGCTTGAGTCACTTCTCACACACCAAGTATACACCAGTTGGGTAAATAATTAGAATTACAGAGAATTTATATATCAATCAAGGGCAAGTTGAACAAGAGAGTGCAGGTTATCAGTGGTATGCTTATTTAATGAATACAAATTCTAAAATAGTCTTGACTGTACAAGTCCAGGAAATCTGACTTAGCATTGATTGAAATCCTGCTTCACATAAACATTTTTCATTATTTGTGTAGTTCCCATAGTAAAAAAGTGCCTAATGCAAAGTAAATACAATCATTATCATTTCTAGAACGAGTCGTATGAGAGGTTGTATTACATAGTTTGCTGTGTGTTGAACGTACAATTTCCTGCTAAATTGTCTTTTAGTGGTAGCTCATTCCCACTTTTGCCTGAAGCTTGCTGTGCTTAAAGACCTAGTTAGATGTGTTCTCACCTCTGGCAGATGAGGGATCAACTTTATAGATTTCAGGATGAAACAATTTATTACCACTTTCTCACCTTCTTCATAACTGTTAATCTAGTTCTTCTGGTCCTCTTAATGGTCTAGCATGTGGCCTTGCATAGATACACAGTATTTTTGATTGTTACACTGTCACTTTCCTTCCATGTGTGGAATGTGTCACCGAAAGAGGACTAAGTGCTCGAAGGAGCTGATGTGGCTTTTCCTGTGACTGTGTAATTATCTGACTTCATTTTTCAGTTTTAGTTTTTGTCCTGGCTTTTTCTTTTTCTAATATGATAACTGCAAAGGAGAACAGAGTGCACCATTTCTAACTGAGATAAAGTTTATCTCCCTCTCATTAGCTGAATAGTATTCTTCTTTGACATTGTGGTCCAAACATTAATAATCTGGAGGCTCTGCGGAAAAATCCACTTCCAAGATCATTCAGATTATAGGAAGAATCCAGTTACTTGTGGCTGTAAATCTGAACTTTCGATTTCCTTGCTAACTCTGGTCAGACAATGTTCTCAGCTTCTAGAGGCCACTTACATTCCTTCTCACTTGGCCCTCTCCATCTTCAGAGCAGCAAGGGCACACACATTCTCTTCACAATTTGAACCTGTCTTACTTCCTCTTCTGCTACAGACCAGAGAAAGGTCTCTTTTTTTAATGGTTCCTGTGATTACAGTAACCCCACCAAGATGCCATGCAACACAGCATAAACCTGAGGTGATAGCTTATCCATCGTGTTAACACATTTTCAGGGATTAGGGTGGAATATCTTTAGTTGGGGGGTCAGTTTAGAAATTCAGCCTAACACACATGACATGGGAAGTTACTTTGGATACTATAGCATAAAAGTTAGATTATGTGCTCTTGAGGTAGATGTTCTCCTGTATTTATACTGCTTGTTGCCCTTTGACATTTTTATCTTTTACAAACAGTGGTTTCCTCATTTACACATGTGGTGAATAACACCATAAAACTCGTAAGGCTGCTGTGAGAATAAAATGAGATGGTGTTTGGGAAGCACCTGACATTCAGCACTATATAAAAGTTATAATTATTAATTTTTTTCTTTGTTTTACCTATAAATTCTATTTCATCTTCAAAAAGTCATTTCCTTATTTTCTTACTTGATTCTCACAAGCTGTAAAATAATTATTAAAGTTGAATGTATTAAAAAGTAGTTGAAGTAGGTAGGATTCAATTTTAGGGTTTTTTTTTACTTCTACTTATATATTTTTCTTTGCAGATTTTTTTCTTTTTTTCTTTTTTTTTTTTGCGGTACGCGGGCCTCTCACTGTTGTGGCCTCTCCCATTGTGGAGCACAGGCTCCAGACGCGCAGGATCAGTGGCCATGGCTCACGGGCCCAGCCTCTCCGTGGCATGTGGGGTCCTCCCGGACCGGGACACGAACCCGTGTGCCCTGCATCGGCAGGCGGACTCTCAACCACTGCACCACCAGGGAAGCCCGGTAATTACTATTATTAATTACAGTTTTCAAATGAGGAGATGGAGGCTTAGAGGGTTTAAATACAGTCCTAATACCACACAGCTTGTTGGTGCAAAGCTAGAATAGAAGTGATTTTCCTGAATACTGAGTCACACATCTCAGCCATTCTGCTACGTAGATTTGTTTAAACACTCTTTATAACTAGAATGAACTTGTGTTGTTTTTTTCTAGTGTATTCCTGTTCGTATCTGTTGCCTTGGTTCAATTAATTGTGCAAGTTACATAAACAAAAATTTTTCAGTTTATTTAATATACTATATTCATAACATATATTATTGACTAATGGAATTAAGGTATTTTTTTCTTAAAATAAGCAGATATTCCATGTCACTAACATAGCTTTATTGAATTTTGTCCATGTTAACTTTTAGAGAAAGCATGGGCAAATATAAACACACACACACACACACATACCACACCATGACGTGAATGTTTAACACTGTCAAATGAGGTCCTTACATTTCAAATGACATGAGATTTTGAAGAGCTAAGGTTTAAATGCAGGATGGATCTTGTCACTTAATACCCTATCCCATTCTCATCCCCTCATCCTTCTCTGGAAAAAATATGTAGGCTAATGGTGAAATGGAGCAGCACTCTATGGACCCTTCCCAGGACAACCCCCCCCCCCCGCCATGTCCTCTGCCTGCCCCTTCTCTGTAAAAACACTTTTAATCAAAGAATAAATTTAATCAGAGGAGTGAGAAAATGTAGAAATAAAGGAAAAGCAGTCAAACAGGACAAAAGAATAATTGTTTAGTTATTAAATAAAGTCAAGGACCTTTAGTTTCTCCTCAAGGGCTATAGATAGCATTCTGAACCATATCCTTTCACCTACTTTGTAGATACTGAAACCCCCAGCAAGTGAAAGAAGTTAACTATCAATACATGATGACCACACTGTAGCCATGACATAAGCTGCCACAATTCTGACAACTGGCCTCAAGGAAATAGGAACAAATTCACCCTGGAACTGAAGTTTAACTCTACTTAAAAGAATCAACATGAAACTGATCAGAGCACTGCATGGCCGATTTTAAGATGACATCTCTTTAAAATATAGAATCGAGGAGAGAAATAACTATAATATCAAAGTGCTGAAGAAAAAAAAGTCAACATTTTAAAAAAGTCTTCCTAAACTTTGGGGAATTTATTAATTTGGTTTTGCTACTTTACAAGTAACACTGATAAACTCATATTTCTAATACTTGAAAATAAAGACTGAATCAAGAGAGAAGGTCAGAGAACATTCTGAAGGTCTAAGAACAATATAGGAGGAAAGAACCCAAGGGAACTAAGTTGCATTTTTGACTAGTCAAATGCAGTTTTGAACACAGGCGTCTCTGCCTTGAAAGAAAAAAAAAAAAAGCTTTCACATGAGACTTCATTTTTTTAGCCCTTTTGAATACACTAAATCATCTTTATTTAGTTATTTCTATTGACTTTATAATCTTACAGACTCAGTGAAAGAGTCCAAGAAATAAAATAGGCTTAGCACAACAATGCAACTTGAATCAGCAAAGTAATGAATGTGTTGTTCTGTCAAATCCCATTGCCACAATAGCTGCTTCAATTTATTTGAAAAATATACAACCCTGGAGTCTCAGCACCACTTAACAGCCAAGGAGAACAAAATGTGTACAGTGAGATATGAATCTTCAGTACCATTAGTTCAGTATATTTCTGCATAACAACTTTTCAAAAATTGAAAGCATATTTTGGCACCATGCTGTTTCAAAACAACAACAAGATCTGTGAGATATATGCTGAAATCTGTCAGTGCTTAGAAACACTTTTTAGTTTTTTTTTTTTTTTCCATAGAACTCCTGTCTGTTTGGCTAAATTCCTTTTCTCTATTTTTTCATGAAGATTACATTAAAATAGTATCACCAAGGAGACTTAAAGTTTATCATGTATGCATGTGACTCAAAGAACTTTGAACAGGCTGAGTAAATCAATTCTTAATTAATAATCTGTTGACTGAGTATAGAAGGGCAGGCTCTATATCTTATAAGAGTGCAGGAAAAAATAAAGCAACTAAAAAAACAGTACCACCTAGAACATCACCTTCAGAGCACAAAGTAAGTATTGTTTGTATTTGGCTCTTTCGAACCAAGAAGAGGTCTGTAAATGAGTGGTGGTGAGTTGTTTAAAATAAATGATACTAAGTAAGATAAGATTTTTAAGTAAATCATTCTCACTTGACATTCTTTGTATTAACACTGTTAGAAAACAATGCTATGATTATATTTTAATAAAATATATTTGTATAATATGTCAATTGAAAATAATTTATTTTCAAAACTTGTGCTAATTATTTATTTTCATTACTGTAATCCTCACATTAATCAATTTTAAATTATTTTTTCTCTTTCTGATGAGGAAACTGAGACTCCAAGACAGTTGCAAGTCACATAACTAAAAAGAAACAAACTTTGTTTGTTTAACTTCAATAGATTTTTTTATATTTGCAGAAGTAGCTACTGATGATATTACCAGTACTCTTATGATGAATGCTCAGATAAAATTCTCAAGTTTGAGATAATATTTAGCTATCAAATGTGTGATATTAAATATAAGGTGAGGCTGCTAATTTTTCTTGATGTACAGTGTTTTTTTAACATCTTTATTGGAGTATAATTGCTTTACAATGTTGTGTTAGTTTCTACTGTATAACAAAGCTAATCAGCTATATGTATACATATATCCCCATATCCCCTCTCTCGTGTCTCCCTCCCACCCACCCTCCCTATCCCACCCCTCTAGGTGGTCATAAAGCACAGAGCTGATCTCCCTGTTCTATGTAGCTGCTTCCCACTAGCTATTTATTTTACGTTTGGTAGTGTATATATGTCCATGCCACTCTCTCACTTCGTCGCAGCTTACCCTTCCCCCCTTCCCCCTCCCCATGTCCTTTATTCCTGTCCTGGCCCTAGATTCATCAGAACCTTTTTTTTTTTTTTTTTAAGATTCCACATATACGTGTGAGCCTATGGTATTTGTTTTTCTCTTCCTGACTTACTTGACTCTGTATGACAGACTCTATGTCCATCCACCTCTCTACAAATAACTCAATTCCGTTTCTTTTAATGGCTGAGTAATATTCTATTGTATACATGTGCTACATCTTCTTTATCCATTCATCTGTCGATGGACACTTAGGTTGCTTTCATGTCCTGGCTGTTGTAAATAGAGCTGCAATGAACATTGTGCTATGTGACTCTTTTTGAGTTATGGTTTTCTCAGGGTATATGCCCAGTAGTGGGATTGCTGAGTCATATGGTAGTTCTATTTTTAGTTTTATAAGGAACCTCCATACTGTTCTCCATAGTGGCTGTATCAATTTACATTCCCACCAACAGTGCAAGAGGGTTTCCTTTTCTCCACATGATCTCCAGCATTTACTGTTTGTAGATTTTTGATGATGGCCATTTTGTACTTTTTTAAATGTCAAATCTACGAACAAATAAGCATGCTCATTGGTGATAGAGTGAAATAGCCTAAAATCCCAACTAGTTAATTTTTGGATATGCCCATTTATATAAAATATAAAATATATCTTGGAACACACTCTTGAACATTATTGAGACTTCCATCCATCTGATTTGAAATGAAGGAAAATATAAAAACATTTTTACTGACTCAGCTGAGAAGCATGGCAGAACCTCAATCATGTAACATGGAAGAGAAACAACTCATTCAGGAATGAGTAGGACAAGATTTAAAAAGAAGATAATGCAAGTGTAGAATACGTTCCTCCAGAGAACAGAGGTTGCACGGTGTGTGCCAACTTTGTCTAATCCTTTCTTTTCTGGAGGAATGGCAGGACTCCCCAGAAGTGAAGGCAAGCATACTGCAGCAGAGGGCATACTTCATGAAAAGAGAGGCTCTCTGGTTCATTTAATGTGGGGAAGGAGAGAAAAAGTCCTAGAAACCCCTTCAGAGAAATGAAGCTGATAAGATCTAGCAGGTTATCACAGGTCCAAGCAAGAATTCTGGATTACAGGAAAAAAATAGTTAAAGTAGTAGCAGAAAACTAAAATGTACATCAGGAACCAAGGTGATGTTTCTCTTATAAGGACAGAATTGTGAGTTACAGGTAAAAGACTAACTCTCAGTGATCATACAGTTTTCCAGAACACCTCATAGGCATAGGATACTGGAATTTGGATTTAGATAAATTCCAGGATCAGCTGGAGTTTCCAATAATCTCTTTGAACATTGACCATCTGCTAAGTCTGTTGAAAGTCTCCATTCCCATGTAGAGGGCAGTCTGAAGCATTACAAGCCTTCGTAGTGGAAGACAAAGATCAAATCTTACCCAAAAGATACAAGAAATTCAGATACATGCCCTCAGAGAGTTGGGAACTAGCTTACTTCAGAGAAAGGACATCTTAAAAAGATAATTCTATCTGTATGTGGTGGAAGTAGTTTCCATAGCTAGACTTCAGTCTTTGGTGTCTTCTGTAATGCCCAATAAAAAAAGGCCAATCATCCAGAAAAGGAAGAAATTGAAGCAAATTTATTTATTCTTGATGAGCATAGGTCACTGCTAGTAAATGTATTTTCCTTAAATCAATGTATTTATTTATCAAAGGTTCACTGAGCATCCAATATACACTAGACTCTGTACAAGTTTATGGAGAAAAAAAATAATACTTAGTCATCTTTCTGAAAAGTTAGAACAATTCTACTATGAGATTAATAAGTAGAATCTCTCTTTTGCAGATAAGAAAGCTAATAAAAAAAGTTGGTGCCTTGTTTGGATATTGTAGACTCATCCACAATTTTGAATTGCATTTTTTTCATAAAAATATGAAACAGCAAAAGTAACCCTACTATTTAACTTAAATGGTATATAAACACCAGCCAATTTTGTTAAGGTTTAGAAGGCTATGACATTAAGATTCATAGCAACATTATTTGTCATAGCCAAAAAGTGCAAATAATCCAAATATTCATCTGTTTATGGAGGGGTAAATAAAATATGGTATATCCATACAATGGAATATTACTCATCAATAAAAGGAATGAAGTACTAACTCATTCTACAATATGAATGGGTCTTGATAACATTATACTAAGTAAAAGGAAACAGTTGAAAAAGACCACATATTATGTTATAATATTTATATGAAATTCCAAAATAAGCAAAGTTACAGAGTCAGAAAGTAGATCAGTGGTTGCCTAGGGCCCAGAGGTTTGGGGAAAAAGGAGATGACTGTTAAAGGTTGTGGAGTTTCTTTCTGGGGTGATGAAAATTTTCTACAATTGATTGTGACAACATTTGTAAAATTCTGTAAGTATACTAAAAAACATTGAATTGTACAATTCAAATGAGTGAAATGTTTGGTATGTGAATTATATCTCAAGTAAACTGTACACACCACACACACACACACACACACACACACACACATACACACAAGTCTAAAGACTTTTAGCCACAATTTGTTCTTTCTGTCCCAAATGTTCAATTTACCAGACTATGATCTTGATTAAATTACTTAATCTCCTGTGCCTCATGTTCATAGTCTGTATAATGGGCATAAAAAATAGTGCTTATTGTACAGGATTATAGTGAACATCTAAATGAATTGATATATATATATAAAGAATTTACAAGAGTGCCTAGCACACTGCCAGTGCTAAATATATATTTGCTTCTTCTGCTGCTGTTACCACTACTACAAGTAGTATAATAATAATATTTATTATCATTATAATTATTATTTTTATAAGTCCAACCTAATTCATTTAATCCATGGAAACAGTATCTGACCTCCTCCCATTAATTTAACTACTGTATTAATTAAATTGTAACTACATTTTTACCTAAAGCCTGTCAATAATTTTTAATCAGTTATATAAAAAAAGTCTTGTCCTGTGACTTAGACCCAGATTTTTTTGTGAAAAGATTAACATCTTATTTGATATAAAGTAGGAAGTTGTATTTTTTTCCTACTAAGGCAATGAAAATATTATGTTCACACCCTGCTCAATCAAAGCCAACCTACTGAACAGGATAATGGTTCTCATTGCACACCTGCTCACTATATATTTCTAAGTAGGATGGCAGAGTTATAATATCAGTATATGGCAAGGATATGGGATACTAACACACCAGTAAGAGATTGACTATAACCACTTAATTTTTTTCACATAAAATACTCAAGATATAGTCCCTCCAAAGGGAAAAAGCAAAATCTTTGACATTATAGCGTCTACTCTTTCTTTTATCTTCACCTCTCTGTAAGTCTTGCTTTAGGCTAAATGCATCATTAATCTTTAACATATCCAACTAAGAACACAATTAAAGTCAAATAGAATAATGAGTGGCATTACAAGAAATACAAAGTAACACACTCAAGAATGGATTCAAATATTACGTATGCTTCATAATTACACATACCCAGTAACTTGCACAGTGTCAGATCTAGAAAAAAATTAACTCTTTGATGAATAGAATCAGAATATTTGAATTAATTTGAAAACAAAGCCAAGAACCAAAGGTTAACTTGTAATATTAAATCTTTTCATGCATGAACTGTACTGTCAAGCCTTATATTCATGTTTTATTTCTTTGGGTCTTACTCTGATTTCAGAAAATGTGGCTTTAGTTACAGACATGCTTTTTACTCATTGGGTAACGCTGAGTGAAATTTGAATCTCTGGGAGTCTCAGTTTCCCAAACTGTCACATGTAGGAGATAAGATTATATCACTGATTCTCAATCTTCACTCAGAATTACCTGGAGCAAACCCTGAGATCTACATACAGAGACTTGCTTTCAGCTGGTTATTTTAGTGTGCAGCCAGAGTTGGGAAACTATTGGGCAAAAGTATCTCCCAGGTTTCTCCCAGTTCTATAATCAAGTTTTCTATCTGGGTGGATACGCTGACTCAGTTCACAATAGTAACATAGCATTACCTCATAGAAGAGTAGGTTTAAATGGTTAGTAGTTATACTTTGAAAAAACATAATTGACCTAATTTGATTTTACTTACACAAGGAAGTCAAAGAAAAAAAAGATGTATTATGTTACATTAACACAAAGAAAAGGCTGCAATAGAGAGGAGAAATAAAACAAATCATACCAAAACAAAAGAAAACACAAGAATCTACCGTCCGTATGTTATCCTTCCTACAAGGTAGACCAAGAAAAAAAATCCTATAGAGGAAAGAGCAGCACTACTTTGAAATGGTATGATTTTCTTTGTCTTTCTTTCAAACTATTCACATATAGCCTCATGTATTTGAGCAATTTTTTTGAAACAGCTTGATATATTCAAAACAGAATGTAAGGTTTGGGAAACATTTTATATGTCACTCTTCCACCCACATTCCCTCACCACCACACCCTACTAAGCTAAGGAGAAGATACTTTATTCTCAATTTAGCATTCTTTAAATGTGAGGGCATTTCATACAGAGACCAACTAATTGATTCCTAAACTAGCCCCTAACAACACAACAGCAGACCCTTGGCTCTCCCCCCCTTCCTCTGCTTCTGACAGTAGGCAATACATCTTCTCTAGCTCTTGCAATATCCAAAGGCTCCAAACACTTTTACCTCCAAAAATTCAACACTAGATAAGAGTATAAACTCTTTGTGTCCCAGATACATGAAGGCTTTCTCCCAACTTGAGACCTGTCAGTTGACCATGGATGTCTTACCTTCAGTGGACTACAATGTTTAGGTTCTAGAGAGTGGAACTTTGCTTTAATTTGAAGAGTTTCTTTTGACTGGAAACATATTTTAAGTTTCTCACTGACAAAGAGGCTCTTTCCTCTCTATGACAGAAGTAAAGAAGTAACATTTCTAGCAAGCATGGTAATCAGCACTTTGCCCATATAGTTTAAACAGCCCCAGACTCCACTTATTACTTTGCCTATTTAATACATGAAGAAAGTGTGACTTGGAAAGTTTAAATAATCTGTCCCAGGTCCCATAGCTTGGTGATGTGGCCAGTGATGAAGCTATTTCACACTAGTTGTCTACCTGCATGAAATCTCATTTTGTGGCTTGAAGCAATATGAATGCTTTTTGTTTTGTTTAGATTGTTTTTCTTTTTGCTCTCCTTCCCCACAAACAAGCACTTGGGTTATTACTTTGTATGAGTCAGGGTAGCCTTTATGTCTACTTCTTAACTTGAGGATAAGGATCTTTTGGAACTCAGGATGATTTGAAATATTTTACTTTTCTGTGACATAGTTACAACTCCAAAAGTGAATAATATCTATGATTGTCTTCCTTAGTATTAAATATTTTCAAGAAAGATAAACACATTAAATTCTACCATGACAATTGCTATCTATGACATAGTCAATTGTGGACTCCTTTTTATTTTGTGACCAAAGTTGCATTTCATTTTCTTCTCAGTTTTTCTTAAAGATTTCATGAATATCAAGGATTACTGTTGAAACAGACTTTACTGGAGAAGTAATTTTCCTCCATGTTTAATTAACTACATATATGCAAAAACAATGGTAGTTTGTTTAAATAAAAATGGAATTCTTAGTTGACAAGATGATTTAATTCCAACCAAAAGTAAAGGAAGTCCCTATTTTATGTAAACCATGCATCCTTTATTTTTGAAAAAAAAAATATTTAGTTAAAATTATACTGAGTGAAAAGCTGAAAACATTTCCTTTAAGATCAGGGACAAGACAAGGATGCCCATTCTTGCCACTTTTACTCAATATAGTATTGTAAGTCCTAACCACAGCAATGAGACAAGAAAAAGAAATGAGAGGAATCCAAATTGGAAAGGAAGGAGTAAAACTCTCACTGTTTACAGATGACATAATATTATACATAGAAAATCCTAAAGACACCACCAAAAAACTACTAGAACTCATCAATGAATTTGGTAATGTTGCAGGATGCAAAATTAATGTACAGAAATCTGTTGCATTTCAATGCACTAAATCAAACTATCAAAAAATAAATTAAAGACACCATCCTATTCATTATCCCATGGAAAACAATAAAATACCTTGCAGTAAACCAACCTAAGGAGGTAAAAGACTTGCACTCTCAGACAACTTTAAGACACTGATGAAAGAAATTGAAGATGACACAAACAGATGGAAAGATATACTGTGTTTATGTGTTGGAAGAATTAATATTGTTAAAATGATAATACTATTCAAGGCAATCTACAGATTCAATGCAACCCATATCAAAATATTGTACCATTGGCATTTTTCACAGAATTAGAAAAAAATAATTTTTAAATTTATATTTAAACACAAAAGACCCTGTATAGACAAAACTACCTTGAGAAATAACAGAGCTGGAGGTATTACACTCCCTGACTTCGAACTAGACTACAAAGCTACAGTAATCAAAACATAATGATACTAACACAAAAACAGACATGTAGATGAGTGGAACATAATAGACAGTCCACAAATAAACCCAAACACTTATGATCAATTAACCTACTACAAAGGAGAAAACAATGTACAATGGAGAACAGACAGTCTCTTCAATAAGTGGTGCTGGGAATAATGGACAGCTACATGTAAAAGAATGAAATTAGAACATTTCCTCATACCATATGCAAACATAAACTCAAAATGGATTAAAGACCTAAATATAAGACTAGAAACCAGAAAATTCCTAGAAGAAAACATAGGCAGGACATTCCTTGAGGTAATTTGTAGCAATAATTTTTTTGGATCTGTCTCCTAAGGCAAAGGAAATAAAAGCAAAAATAAACAAATAAATAAACTAAACTTAAAAGTTTTGCAGAGACAAGGAAACCATTGACAAAAGGAAAAACAATCTACTGAATGGGAGAAAATATTTGTGAATTATATGACTGATAATAGATTAATATCCAATATATATATATATAACTTACACAACTGAATATCAAAAAGACAAACAACTCAATTAAATAATGAGCAGAAAGCCTGAATAGACATTATTCCAAAGGAGACATAGAGGTGGCCAACAAGTACATGTAAAGATGTAACACCTTTAATCATCAGAGAAGTGAAAATTAATATCACAATGAACTATCACCTCACACCTGTCAAAATGTCTATCAACAAGAAGAGCACAAATAACAAATGTTGGCAAGGACGTGGAGAACAGGGAACCTATGTATATTGATGGAGAGATTGTAAATTGGTGCAACTGCTGTGGAAAACAGTATGGAGTTTCCTCAAAAAGCCAAAAATAGAACTACCAGCAATTTTACTCCTGTGTATATATCTGAAGAAAAGAAAAACACTAACTCAAAAATATACATGCACCTAATGTTTATAGTGGAGTTATTTACAATAGCCAAGATATGGAAGCAACCTAAATGTCTATCATAAAATGAATGGATAAAAAAGAGAATAATAAACAAACTAATTAAACTTAAAAGCTTTTGCACAAACAATGGAATATTACACAGCTATAAAAAAGAACGAAAATATTGCCATTTACAACAATATGAATGGAACTGAAGGGTGTTATGCTTAGTGAAATAAGTCAGAGAAAGACATACTGCATGTAATCACTTATATGTGCAATCCAAAAATAAAACAAACTAGTGAATATAGCAAAAAAGAAACAGACTCAAATATATAGAGAACAAACTAGTCATTACCAGTGAAGAGAGGGAATTGGGACAAGGTAAGGTAGAGGTAGAGGATTAAGAGATACAAATTACTATGTATAAAATAAATAAGCTAAACAGATATATTGTACTGCACAGGGAATATAGCCAATATTTTATAATGAATGTAAATGGAGTATTATCTATAAAAACTTTGAATCACTATGTTGTCCACCTGAAGCTAATATAATATTGTAAAATCAACTATACCCCAATAAAAATGTTAGCTATGTGATTGGATGGAGGTGGTAGCTCATACAATTTTGTTATTTATAAATTTATTGAACACATTTTATCATCTTAAAAATAAAATACACAATAAAAGGAAAAAAAAGCATACTGAAAATTGATCAAGACCCTATCATTTCCTGAAATTCCAAATATTCTGGAATGGACCCATTGTTGTAATATTTCCTTGACCAGAGTCTCCTCAGAATGTCTTATTGTTATAAAAAATAATTATTCACTTTTGTTTGATCTTATAGGGCCTTTTATTTCATAAATATTGTTTCTCACTTTAAAAGATTCTTCTCCATTAACAATATTGTCCCTTTGGCTTCCATAGTGATTTTTATATTGCATTGTTGTTACCAAGCCTCTCTTTTATCAAAATATCTCAGAGACAGTTTTCCACACTCTTACAAAGAATTAGTTGCAAGTAACCTCATCTTTTATATATAAGACATTTCATATGCTAAAGGAAAAATATATATCCTTCAAAACCTTATGTATATTTCTCACTTTTTAAACTAATATATTTGAAAAAGAATAGATATATGTATATGTATAACTGAATCACTTTGCTGTACACCTGAAACTAACACAACACTGTTAATCAACTATTAATTGGAAATTAATATATTTTTCATTCCTTTGAAGGTTGATTGAAAATGTGTTTTCACTGGCATTTTTGTTATGGTAGTGTTCTGATTAAAATTAAATGGCAAAGTGTAAGAAAGTTATCACTCAAAACTCGAGTCTAATTACTCCAAATGATTGAGAATAGACTTTACTAGTAGTAATTATCAAAAAATTTCTAACTTATTTTTAAGAAAAGGCTGAAATTTAGAAAAATTACTTCTTTTGTGAACTGAGGTTTTAATTGTAATTTGCATATGTCTTGTGGTCTCACAATTCAAAGTACTTTAAACATATTGTTTATCAAACTACCTATTAGCCTGCAAAAATTATATACATGTCATTCTTTCATTAATAAAAAGCAGCTGATTTTGCAATAAGTTTCCATAGAAACAAATGATAAAAATTTTCTTATTCAAAGATACAAAAGTGAATGCTTTGGAGTATTCCTAGGAAAGCTACTAAATTCAAAAGTCTATTTCAATCATTAATTTATTTTAATTTTAATGCACTGCATGTCATTTAAAAAAGCTGTCCTTTCTTTTCTTTCTTTTTTTTTTTTTTTTTGGTGACTCTCTAAGATAAACAGTGAAGTAGGTGAAATTTGTCTATGTCCCAGTTTCCACTTCTTCCTTGTCCTACAAATCACTCCTTGTCTCAGTCCCCAGCCACCCATTTTTGTCCTGGCAACCCTAGCTACCCTGGACTCCATTACAGAATGCTTGTGTACTGTGTTATGCAAATCATTTCTACCAGGTCTACACAGTTTAATCTATTGAGTATTCAGGAACTTGAGTAAGAACAATAACCAGAAGAAGAGTCATATTTGGGGAATTTCTGGAAAAGAGAAGAGAAAAATTGACAGGAAATCTCCCGATTTTTTATTTCTACAATGATGATCTCAAGAAATTATAGCCTCTGGAATCAGACATTCTCCTTTCAGATGTAGTTGCTCGTAAATGAAACTATGAAATTGAGTCACTTTTAATTATTTAACTTGCTTCTTTAACAAGCAAAGATTCACAAAAAATTGGGACTTTTCCTTTCTTCTTCAGCAATTTAACTCCAGTTCATAGGAAAATACCTAACACATAAAGGGGATATCCCTATTCAAGTGAGTTTAAAATAAGGATCTAGCTGCATTAGAAAAAGTGTCTTTGGATAGAGAGAGTACAGGCCACTTATATGTTCCTACCTAAGCAATTACTTTTCCATCCCTAAAATTATTTCTTTTGGTATTAGTAACTTTTGCAACATAATGAAAAGTAACTAACTATGATTACACAATAACAATTTAAAAAATTCATATATAAGTTGTCTGTTTTCTAAAGGTTGTTGTTTGGGAAAGTTACGCTTGAGAATTCACCTACTGAATTTTTCAATATGTAGTTTTTCAATAATATATATTTGTTAAATATATAGAAAATAAAACCCAATGAAATTGAACTGAATTTCAAACCATTATAGTTAGCAGTATATAACAAATATTGAACTGTTAAGATGAACTAGGCCCTATGCTAAGGATATTACATGAAGTGTTTATTTTAACCTTATCCAAAATACTATTTTAGTAGCTCATTTTTCAGATGAGAAAATCAGGACTTAGGTTTAATAACTTCCCCGAGGTCACATAGCTAACATATTGTGACAGTGGAATTTGAACACTGACAGTCTATCTTCATAATCCTACAACTACAAAAATAAAGCAAAAAATAAAAGTAATTGATACAGATTGTCATACTGGAAATTAGATCTCTAAATTTACATTTTCATCCTTTTTTAAAATGAATGAGTAGCAAACATTTTTCAGGGGGCACATCTCTTCCAAAGTATCAGATATTAGAAATGATCTCTCCTTGGCAAGTATTCTCTTAAAACTCAATCAAAGAGAATAAATCTTTTTTTTTTTTTTTTTTGTGGTACGCGGGCCTCTCACTGTTGTGGCCTCTCCCATTGTGGAGCACAGGTTCCGGACACACAGGCTCAGGGGTCATGGTTCACGGGCCCAGCCACTCCGCAGCATGTGGGATCTTCCTGGCCCGGGGCATGAACCCGTGTCCCCTGCATCGTCAGGCAGACTCTCAACCACTGCGCCACCAGGGAAGCCCAAAGAGAAGAAATCTTAATCACTTTTATTCTAATTGTTTAATTTTATTGGGAAAGAGATGGAAGCCTCTAGTCATATCTTACTAATAAACATAATTTTCATTTTTCTGTTATAATTTCTACCAACATAGTTAATATTTAACTTATAAGTAATCACTACAATTTCACTTCCAACAATGTTTTGGTATCAGCATGCCCTTGTTCTGTATTCAAACCCACAAGGAAACAATGTATTTATGATTCGGAAACAAACACAAAGTTAAATCTTATACATGCATTTCCAGATCTGACTTCTTTGTTTGAATTTATAACTCCTTTTCTACAATTCTCTCTCTCTCTAGTACTCTCTCTCCCACTTTTCCTCTGATTCTACCTCTCTCTTGCGTGTGCATGTGTGTATCTATATCTAACATATGCAAAATATAGTGCATATCTAAGTGTAATAAGTAATTATAATTTGTAAGTATACTTATGTAATAAATAATGACATATTAAAGAGAAAGGCAAAATACAATACAATTTCAAATGATGTGATAAAAATAAATGTTTTATACATCTTTGCAAGAACTCATAGATGAAACAAGGAAGAGAGGCAAAAAAATTATTCCAGAGATCCTATATTATTGCAGGGAAAAGGGCAATCTATAGTGAAAAATGAAATTATTGAGAAAGCATTAAGACACTGACCTATTGTTTTGGAAAATATGTTAGAATAGGAAAGAGTTATTATTTACTTCAAACAATACAAGACAAATAGGTATCTGTTCATGAACTCAGAGAAAAGGAACATAATCAACCATTAGTGGATTGAAAAATGTACTAAGACATTCAAATTAACAAAGAGAAGAGAAACTCATAAATAACAATTTGTACAGAGGAGCAAAAATAAGTAAATGGAGAAGAAAAAAAATGCAATGTGAAATATCAATTCAACAGGAAGATACGAAAATTAAAAATATATATGCACTCAACATCAGAGTACCTAAATATATAAAGCAAACATTGGCAGAACTGAAGGGAGAAATAGCCATGCATTAATAGCAGGAGACTTTAATACTCCACTTTCAATAATAGATATAAAAATCAGACAAAAATTTAAATAAATTAATCCCAAAGTTGGCAGAATGAAAGAAATAATAAATATTAGAACACAAATAAATAATTTAGAGAATAGAAAAAGTTAACATATTTAAGAGTTGTTTCTTTTTTAAAGATAAAATTGGCAAACCTTTAGCAGACTAAGAAGAAAAAAAAGAGGAAGCTTAAATAAATAAAATCAGAAATGTAAAAGAAAGTTTGGGATTAACATATACACACTACTATATATAAAATAGATAATCTACAAGGACCTACTGTATAGCACAGGGAATTCTACTCAATATTTTGTAATAACCTATATGGGAAAATAATCTGAAAAAGAATGCATATATGTATAGGTATAACTGAATCATTTTGTGGTACATCTGAAACTAACACAGTGTTGAAAATCAACTAGAGTCCAATACAAAATAAAAATTGAATTAAAAGTTAAAAAAAAAAGAAATGTAAAAGGAGACATTACTATTAATGGCACAAAAATAAAATATATCATAAGAGATAACTATGAATAATTATATGTTAACATACTGGATTACCTAGAAAAATGAATAACTTCCTAGAAGCAAACAACATACCAATAATGAATCAAGAAGAAATAGAGGAAGAGGAGCTTCAAGATGGCAGAAGAGTAAGACGTGGAGATCACCTTCCTCCCCACAGATGCATCAGAAATACATCTACATGTGGAACAGCTCCTACAAAATACCTACTGAATGCTGGCAGAAGACCTCAGACCTCCCAAAAGGCAAGAAACTCCCCACATACCTGGGTAGGGCAAAAGAAAAGAGAAAAAAACAGAGACAAAAGAATAGGAACGGGACCTGCACCAGTGGGAGGGAGCTGTGAAGGAGGAAAGGTTTCTACACACTAGAAGCCCCTTCGCGGACGGAGATTGTGGATGGTGGAGCGGGGGTGTTTGGTGCCGCAGAGGAGAGCACAGCAACAAGGTTGCGGAGGGCAAAGTGGAGAGGTTCCCCCACAGAGGATCAGTGTCGACCGGCACTCACCAGCCCGAGAGGATTGTCTGCTCACCCGCCGGGGCAGGCGGGGGCTGGGAGCTGAGGCTCGGGCTTCGGTCGGAGCGCAGGGAGAGGACTGGTGTTGGTGGCTTGAACACAGACTGAAGGGGGCTAGTGTGCCACAGCTAGCCGGGAAGGAGTCCGGAAAAAAGTCTGGAGCTGCCAAAGGGGCAAGAGGCTTTTTCTTGCCTCTTTGTTTCCTGATGTGCGAGGAGACGGGATTAAGAGCGCTGCTGCGTAAAGGAGCTCTAGAGACGGCCGCGAGCCACGGTTATCAGTGCGGACCCCAGAGACGGGCATGAGATGCTAAGGCTGCTGCTGCTGCCACCAAGAAACCTGTGTGAGAGCACAGGTCACTATCCACACCTACTCTCCCGGGAACCTGTGCAGCGTGCGACTGCCAGGGTCCCATGATCGAGGGACAAATACTCTAGATGGGATCAATAGCAGAGTAACTGAAGCAGAAGAACGGATAAGTGACCTGCACTATAAAATAGTGGAAATAACTACTGCAGAGCAGAATAAAGAAAAAAGAATGAAAAGAACTGAGGACAGTCTCAGAAACTTCTGAGACAACATTAAACACACCAACATTCGAATTATAGGGGTCCCAGAAGAAGAAGAAAAAAAGAAAGGGACTGAGAAAATATTTGAAGAGATTATAGTTGAAAACTTCCCTGATATGAGAAAGGAGATAGTTAATCAAGTCCAAGAAGCACAAAGAGTCCCATACAGGATAAATCCAAGGAGAAACATGCCAAGACATATATTAATCAAACTATCAAAAATTAAAAAAACAAAGAACAAATATTAAAAGCAGCAAGGGAAAAACAACAAATAACACATAAGGGAATCCCCATAAGGTTAACAGATGATCTTTCAGTAGAAACTCTGCAAGACAGAAGGGAGTGGCATGACATATTTAAAGTGATGAAGGTGAAAAACCTACAACCAAGATTACCCAGGAAGGATCTCATTCAGATTTGACGGAGAAATTAAATTCTTTACAGAGAAGCAAAAGCTAAGAAAATTCAGCACCATCAAACCAGCTTTACAACAAATTCTAAAGGAACTTCTATAGGCAGGAAACACAAGAAAAGGAAAAGACCTACAATAATAAACCCAAAACAATTAAGAAAGTGGTAATAGGAACATACATATTAATTACCTTAAATGTAAATGGATTAAATGCTCCAACCAACAGATATAGACCAGCTGAATGGATACAAAAACAAGACCTGTATATATCCTGTCTATAAGAGACCCACTTCAGACCTAGGGATGCATACAGACTGAAAGTGAGGGGATGGAAAAAGATATTCCATGCAAATGGAAATCAAAAGAAAGCTTGAGTAGCAATTCTCATATCAGACAAAATAGACTTTAAAACAGAGACTATTATAAGAGGCAAAGAAGGACACAACATAATGATGACGGGATCAATCCAAGAAGAAGATATAACAATTGTAAATATTTATGCACCCTAACTTAAGAGCACCTCAATACATAAGGCAAATACTAACAGCCATAAAAGGGGAAATCAACAGTAACAAAATCATAGTAGGGGAAATTAACACCCTATTTTCACCAATGGACAGATCTTCCAAAATAAAAGTAAATAGGGAAACACAAGCTTTAAATGATACATTAAACAAGATGGACTTAAGTGATATTTATAGGACATTCCATCCAAAAATAACAGAATACACTTTCTTCTCAAGTGCACACAGACCATTCTCCAGGATAGATCATATCTTGGGTCACAAATCAAGCCTTGGTAAATTTAATAAAATTGAAATTGTATCAAATATCTTTTCCAACCACAGCACTATGAGACTAGATATGAATTACGGGAATAATCTGTAAGAAATACAAACACATGGAGGCTAGACAATACACTACCCAATAACCAAGAGATCACTGAATAAATCAAAGACAAAATCAAAAAATACCTAGAAACAATTGACAATGAAAACACAATGACCCACAACCTATGGTATGCAATAAAAGCAGTTCTAAGAGTGAAGTTTATAGCTATACAAGCCTACCTTAAGAAACAAGAAACATCTCAAATAAACAACCTAACCTTACATGTAAAGCAATTAGAGACAGAAGAACAAAAAATCCCCAAAGTTAGCAGAAGGAAAGAAATCATGAAGATCAGATCAGAAATAAATGGAAAAGAGTTGTAGGAAATGATAGCAGAGATCAATAAAACTAAAAGCTGGTTCTTTGAGAAGATAAACAAAATTGATTAACTACTAGCGAGACTTATGAAGAAAAAAGGGAGAATAGTCAAATCATAGAATTAGAAATGAAAAAGGAGAAGTAACAGCTGACACTGCAGAAATACAAAAAATCATGAGAGATTACTACAAGCAACTGTATGCCAATAAAATGAACAACATGGAAGAAATGGACAAATTCTTAGAAATACCCAACCTTCTGAGACTGAACCAGGAAGAAATAGAAAATATGAACAGATCAATCACAAGCACTGAAATTGAAACTGTGATTAAAAATCTTCCAACAAACAGAAGCCCAGGATCAGATGGCTTCACAGGAGAATTCTATCAAACATTTAGGGAAGAGCTAACACCTATCCTGCTCAAACTCTTCCAAAATATAGGAGAGGGAGGAACACTCCCATACTCGTTCTACGAGGCCACAATCACTCTGATACAAAAAACAGACAAAGATGTCACAAAGAGAGATAACTACAGGCCAATATCACTGATGACCATAGATCCAAAGATCCTCAACAAAATACTAGCAAACAGAATCCAACAGCACATTAAAAGGGTTGTATGCTATGATCAAGTGGGGTTTATCCCAGGAATGCAAGGATTCTTCAATATATGCAAATCAATCAATGTGATACACCATATTAACAAATTGAAGGAGAAAAACCATATGATCATCTCAATAGATGCAGAGAAAGCTTTTGACAAAATTCAACACCAGTTTATAATAAAAACCCTCCAGAAAGTAGGCATAAAGGAAACTTTCCTCCACATAATAAAGGCCATAAATGACAAACCCACAGCCAACCTCATCCTCAATGGTGAAAAACTGAAAACATTTCCACTAAGATCAGGAACAAGACAAGGTTGCCCACTCTCACCACTATTATTCAACATAGGTTTGGAAGTTTTAGCCACAGCAATCAGAGAAGAAAAAGAAATAAAAGGAATCCAAATTGGAAAAGAAGAAATAAAGCTGTCACTGTTTGCAGATGACATGCTACTATACATAGAGAATTCTAAAGATGCTACCAGAAAACTACTAGAGATAATCAATGAATTTGTTAAAGTAGCAGGACAGAAATCTCTTGCATTCCTATACACTAATGATGAAAAATCTGAAAGTTATATTAAAAAAATACTCGCATTTACCATTGCAACAAAAAGAATAAAATGTCTAGGAATAAACCTACCAAAGGAGACAAACGACCTATATGCAGAACAATATGACACTGATGAAATAAATTAAAGATGATATAAATAGACGGAGAGATATACCATGTTCTTGGATTGGAAGAATCAACATTGTGAAAATGAATCTACTACTGAAAGCAATCTACAGATTCAATGCAATCCCTATCAAACTACCAATGGCATTTTTCACAGAACTAGAACAAAAAAGTTCACAATTTGTACAGAAACACAAAATACCCGAAATAGACAAAGCAATCTTGAGAAAGAAAAATGAGCTGGAGGAATCAGGCTCCCATACTTCAGACTCTACTACAAAGCTACAGTAATCAAGAGAGTATGGTACAGGCACAAAAACAGAAATATAGATCAATTGAAAAGGATAGAAAGGCCAGAGATAATCCCACACACATATTGTCTCCTTATCTTTGATAAAGGAGGCTAGAATATACAGTGGAGAAAAGACAACCTCTTCAATAAGTGGTGCTGGGAAAACTGGACAGCTACATGTAAAAGAATGAAATTAGAACACTCCCTAACACCGTACAAAAAAATAAACTCAAAATGCATTAAAGACCAAAATGTAAGGCCAGACGCCATCAAACTCTTAGAGGAAAACATAGGCAGAACACTCTATGACATAAATCACAGCAAGATCCTTTTTGACGCACCTCCTAGAGAAATGGAAATAAAAACAAAAATACACAAACGGGACCTAATGAAGCTTAAAAGCTTTTGCACAGCAAAGGAAACCATAAAGAAGAGGAAAAGACAGCCCTCAGAATGGGAGAAAATATTTGCAAATGTAGTAGCTGACAAAGGAGTAATCTTCAACACATACAAGCAACACATGCAATTCAATATCAAAAAAAACAGATAACCCAATCCAAAAATAGGTAGAAGACCTAAATAGACATTTCTCCAAAGAAGACATAAAGATTGCTAACAAACACATGAAAGAATGCTCAACATCATTAATCATTAGAGAAATGCAAATCAAAACTAGAATGAGCTATCATGTCACACTGGTCAGAATGGCCATCATCACAAAATGTTCAAACAATAAATGCTGGAGAGGGTGTTGAGAAAAGGGAACCCTCTTGCACTGTTGGTGGGAATGTAAATTGATACATCCACTATGGAGAACATTATGGAGGTTCCTTAAAAAACTGAAAATAGAACTACCATACAACCCAGCAATCCCACTACTGGGCATATACCCTGAGAAAACCATAATTCAAAAAGAGTCATGTACCAAAATGTTCATTGCAGCTCTATTTGCAATAGCCATGACATGGAAGCAACCTAAGTGTCCATCAACAGATGAATGGATAAAGAAGATGTGGCATATATATACAATGGAATATTACTCAGCCATAAAAAGGAATGAAACTGAGTTATTTGTAGTGAGGTGGATGGACCTAGAGTCTGTCCTACAGAGTGAAGTAAGTCAGAAAGAGAAAAACAAATACCGTTTGCTAACACATATATATGGAATGTAAAAAAAGAAAAAAAAAATGGTCAGAAGAACCTAGGGGCAAGACGGGAATAAGATGCAGACCTACTAGAGAATGGATGTGAGGGTACAGGGACAGGGAAGGGTAAGCTGGGACAAAGTGAGAGAGTGGCATGGACATATATACACTACCAAACATAATATAGATAGCTAGTGGGAAGCAGCCACCTAGCGCAGGGAGATCAGCTCGGTGGTTTGTGACCACCTAGAGGGTTGGGATAGGGAGGGTGGGAGGGAGGGAGATGCAAGAGGGAAGAGATATGGGAACATATGTATATGTGTAACTGATTCACTTTGTTATAAAGCAGAAAATGACACACCATTGTAAAGTAATTATACTCTAATAAAGATGTTAAAAAGAAAAATAAATAGAAACTCTGAATAGACCTATAACTAATATGGGGACTTAAACAATAATCTAAAACCTCCTAATGTGGAATCTGAATAATAAAACAAAGTAGTGAATATAATAAAAAAGAAACAGTCACAGATATACAAAACAAACTAGTGGTTATCAGTGGGGAGAGAGAAGAGGAGAGGGGCAAGAGAAGGATAGGAGATTAAGACGTAATAACTACTATGTATAAAATAAATAATCTATAAGGATATATTGCTAAAACAAACAAACAAACCAAACACTTCTCAACAAAGAAAAGTCCAGAACCAGATAGATTCAGTGATTCTACCAAACATTAAAAAAAATATATGATAACGCCAATTCTTCTGAAACTCTTTAGAGGAGGATATACTTTAAAATTCATTTGAAAAGAACAGAATTACCCTAATATCAAAACCAGACAAAAATGCCACAAAAAAAAAGAAAATACAGGCCAATAAACCTGATGAATGTAGATGCGAATCCTCAACAAAAATACTACCAAACCAAATACAAAAACACATTAAAAGAATCACATACCAAGGTCAAGTGGGATTTATACCTAGGGTACAAGAATGGTTCAAGATAAACAAATCATGAATGTAACACATCATATTAGCAGAATGAAGGGAAAAAATCACATAATCATCCCAATAGTGCAAAGTATTTGACAGAATTCAGCATACTTTCATGGTAAAAAACTTTCAACAAACTAGGTGTACAAGAAATGTACCTCAACATAATAAAGGGCACATATGATAAGACTCTAGCTAGTATCATACACAACAGTGAAAACCTAAATGCTTTTCCTCTAAGATCATGAAGAAGATGGGGTGCCTACTCTCACCACCTCTACTCAACAAAGTACTAGAAGTCCTAGACAAAGCAATTAGTCATGAAAGAAGCAAAAAGGCATCCCAATTGGAAAGTAAGAAGTAATAGTATCTGTTCACAAATGACATGATCTTATATTTAGAAACCTCTAAAGGTTCTGTACACACACACAAAACTGTCAGAACTAATGAAAAAATTCAGTAAAATTCCAGGGCAGGAAATGAACATACAAAATCAATTGTGTTCCTATATACTAACAATGTACTATTTGAAAAGGAAATTAAAAAAAAAATCCCATTTGCAGTTGCACCAAAAAGAATAAAATACTTAGGAATAAACTTAACTAAGGAGGTGAAAGACCTTTCTACTGAAAACTATAAAACTTTGATCAAAGAAATTAAACAAGACAAAAACAAAAGTAAAAAATCTCATGGAAGACAATATTGTTAAAATATCCATACTACCCAAATTGATCTACAGATTAAATGAAATCTCTATCAAAATCCCAAGACATTTTTCACAGAAATAGAAAAAAAAATCTAAAATTCACATGGAAACACACACACAAAAAAATATAGCCAAAACAATCTTAAGAAAGAACAAAGCTAGAGACATCACACATTCTGATTTCAAAAATATTACACAGCAATGACAATTAAAACATTATGGTACTGGTATAAAGAAATATATCAAAATATAGACTACTGTAACAGAATAAAGTGACCAGAAATACATCCACGTGTATACAACCAACTGATCTTTGACACAGTGCCAAGAATACCAAATGGAGAAAATATAATCTTTGCAATGAATGGCATTGGGAAAACTAAATATCCACATGCAAAAGAATGAATGAATGAACTTACACCCATATCTTACACTATGCACAAAATCAACTAAACCAAATTAAAGTCTTTAAAACCTGAAACAATAAAATTCCTTTAAGGAAACATAGGGAAAAATCATGACATTTGACTTGATAATCATTTCATGACTATGGCACTAAGAGCTAAGGCAGCAGAAGCATAAATATATAGGTGGGACTCTAACTAACAAGATGTTACACAGCAAAGGAAACAACCAATAGGCTGAAAAGGCAACCTCCTGAACGGGAGAAATATTTGTAAAACATATATTAGATAAGGAGTTAATTTCCAAAATCTATAAGGAGGGGGCTTCCCTGGCGGCGCAGTGGTTGAGAGTCCGCCTGCCGATGCAGGGGACACAGGTTCGTGCCCCGGTTCAGGAGGGTCCCACATGCCATGGAGCGGCTGGGCCCGTGGGCCATGGCTGCTGAGCTTGCATGTCCGGAGTCTGTGCTCTGCAACAGGAGAGGCCACAACAGTGAGAGGCCAGGGTACAGCAAAAAAAAAAAAAAAAAAAATCTATAAGGAATTTCTACATCACAATAACAATAGCAACAACAACAACAAAATAGCATCCTTGTTTACAAATAGACTAGAGACCTGAATATGTATTTCTTCAAAGAAGGCATACAAATGGTCAACAAGGATATGAAAAGATACTCAGCATCACTAATCATCAGGAAACTGTAAATCAAAACCACAATGAGATGTCACATGTTAGGTTGGCTATTATCAAAAAATGAAAAGAACAAATGTTGGTGAGTCTGTAGAGAAATTGAAACCCTTGTACACTTTTGATGGGAATGCAAAATGGTACAGACACTATGGAAAGCAGTCTGAAGTTTCCTCAAAATCTTTTTGAAATACACTCTACCATATGATCCAGCAATCTCATTATCTGAATTTTTATCCCCAAGTTTTGAAGTCAGTATCCTGAAAACACATTAGCACATAATATTCATTGCAGCACTCTTCACAACAGTTAAGATTTGAAAACAATCTCAGTGCCCATTGACTGATGAATGAATAAAGTATACAAGCAATGGAATATTATTCATCCTTAAAAAATAGAGAAGGAGAGATAGACCTTGAAGACCTTATGCTACTCGAAAAAAGTAAGTTATAGAACAACAACTACTGCATGACTTCACTTTTATGAAGTATCTAAAATAGTTAAATTCATAGAATCAGAGAATAAAATGCTGGTTACCAGAGGCTGGGAGAGGAGGAAGTGTTAGGCTGCCAATCAACAGACACAAAGTTTCAATTACACAAGATGTATATGTTCTAGAGATCTGTTTTATGACATTGAGCCTGTAGTTAACAGTACTGTATTGTGCACTTGAATATTTGTTAAGGGGGTAGATCTCATGTTAAGTGTTCTGACCACAACAGAATAGAATTTTTTAATGTACAGTTAATACTGAAAAATTTAGAAGTAATAATAGCATACGAATCATGCATGACAGAAAATGTGAACATACTGAATTTTACAGTTAAAAGAGAGAGAACATTAGAGTAGATTAAAAAACCCCTTAAAACTAGCTATGTCTTATATGGAAGATATCTAAAACAAAGTGTTAAAATGAGGCAAATACCTACAAAAATAAAGCAAATGAGGAAATACTAATATCAAAAAATGTTAAATACAAAAAATTAAATACATCAAAAAAAGATAAAGGATATTTTATGAGCATAAAGATACATTTTTTTGAAGAATATACAACTGCCATGAGCCATTTACACCACATTGAAGAAGTCAATATATAACCAAAAAGAAAAATGAGTACATGCAGTGGTTTATATTCACACACACACACACACACACACACACACACACACACACACAAAGACAGAATTTTGAATTGCTGACCCTCCAAAATTGTCTCACTCTGAATGATATACTTATAAAAATCAATGATGCCCTTTGCTAGAAAGGAAACTTAAACAAAATATTTAAAGCTGTTATATACTGTATTCTATTATCATATTCCAATATAATTAGAAAATAAAGTTAACAATATAACTCTCAACTACTTGCAAATTAAGAAACATATCAACAGCAAATTCTCAAATCAAAGAAATAACCTAAAGGGACATTTTATAAAATCCAGAAAACAATTAAGAGGGTAATATTTCATACAAATTCTTGAATTAATTTTGAGAATATTTATTTAAATAAGAATTAATCTGATTCATCCTAGCGCTTACCTATTTTGCATTTGGTTGCATGCAATAGTCTAATTCAGTAAAAGGAACTTATATTTGTGACACATCTCCCTTCTCATTCCTAATGCTGTCTATTTTTCCCTTGTAAATGTGGTCCAATTGAAGAAATCTATTAACATAATCTATAAAAATTAGAAACACATAAATAATATAATAATACCAAAAGATGCTGAAACATAACACATTAAAATTCTTCCATCACTTACTAATAAACATTTCTGAATAAAAATGAAAATAATAAAACAACTTAAAGCACAAAAAATAGTTTCTGAATATTCAGAAGTGAATAGTAAATTATAAACTATTAAAACCATAATGAAAATCATGGTATAGACATGAAAGTGGAATGTCACTTGTTCCTCTTCAATCTAAGAATTTCTTTCCTTGACAATCTGATAAGGATGGAATGTGGATTATGTTGCTAGGCATAACTGTTTGAGGTAAACATGACCTCTAGGGCTTCCCTGGTGGCGCAGTGGTTGAGAGTCCGCCTGCCGATGCAGGGGACACGGGTTCCTGCCCCAGTCTGGGAAAATCCCACATGCCGCGGAGCGGCTGGGCCGGTGAGCCATGGCTGCTGAGCCTGCGCGTCCGGAGCCTGTGCTCCGCTACGGGAGAAGCCACAACAGTGAGAGGCCCGTGTACCGCCCCCCCAAAAAAAACATGACCTCTAATTTGCAAGTTGCAACTGGCTTGGGAGGAACCATAAGTATTTCATAGGCAAATATAGCTTGGACCTCTCTCAATGTGGTGAGTCTTGTAACAGATACGTCGTTTCTGGTGAAGATGCTGGAAACCCCACTTATGAGGGTTTACCAGTGGTATTGGCTGCTAAGGGGTATAAGACGTCTAAACTTACACACTTCCTGTCAATGTGAGTTTTAGTCCCTTACACATGGGCTCTTTCAGGTAGGACAAAGTAATACCTCCTCTATAGCTCTGAGGACTATTTCCTTGGAAGAGAAAAGCGTCGTATTTCCCTGCTAGCATTCTATGATTCATCCTAAATCCTTCTGAGTATTCTGGTGCAAAGTGTTCCTGTGATAGTCTTCTGAGGCTACATGGCATCAGAGAATCCCATTTATAGTTAAATATTTTCTTGGTTTATTTAGTAAATAAGTAAAACACAAATATTTGGTATGTACTTGAGAAGACCATACCCTTTTTTGTCAATGAAATACTTACAAATCTAAAGAAAAACCAAAAGTTCTGGTAAAAACAAAATTAATGAGGGAATTACCTAAAAATACTATAACATAAATATATTAAAAACAATAGCACTTCTACATTCTAGCAACAGGAAAATAATAGAGGAATATATTCCTTTTCCATTAAGAACAAAACCTTTAAAATACTTACGGATATTTTTTTATAGATTTATGACTTATGAATATAACTCTAAAATCATGTTAGAAGAAATAAAACCATTAATTTATTCAGCAAATATTTTCTGAATATCTAATATAAGCAGGTTATTGTTCTAGGTTTATGGGATCCATCCAACATTTAAAAATAGAAAAGAAAAAGAAGACATATTCTTGCCTTTGAAGAGCTTATATACAAGGTTGGGACAATTATTCAAGAATTCAAAAATTAAATTAAAATGGAAAAAATGATAAGTGCTATGGAAAAAATAAATTAGATTAAATTAGAGATAATTGGAAATGAGACTGCATTAGTTTTCTGTTGACAAATAACAAATTACCATAAACTTAGTGGCTAAAAATAACATGAATGTATTGACTTTGAGCATGGCTTAGCTGGGTCCTCTGATCCAAGTCTCACAAAACTACAGCCAAGGCCTCAATTGGGCTGCAGTGTCATTTGAAGCTTGGGTTTCTCTTTCAAGCTTATTGATTATTGGCTTAATTCATTTCTCTGCACTTTTTTTTTTTTTAATATTGACGGCTTTAGGTCCAAATAGCTTTCTCTGTAACATGGAAGTTTTCTTCTTCAGTCTCAGCAGAAGATCATCTCTGGTTTAAAATCTCTCTCTTCAAAGAAAGATTAGACCCTTTTTAAAGAGCTCACATGATTAGACTGGTTCTATACACTGTAATCTGCCCTCTGATTAATTTGATGTTAACTGGGTAGAGAATTTAATTACATCTGCAAAGTTCCTTCACCATTGCTATTTAATCTAACTTAACCACAGGAGAGAAATCACATCATATTAAAAACTCTGGCCCACATTCAAGGTGAAGAGATAACGGAGGCAGTGTACACCAGGGAGTGGGAATTCTGGGAAATCTTAGAATTCTGGAAATCTTAGAATTCTGCCCATTACATGTAGGGAGTGCTTTTTCAAAACTCAATAGAAAGATCAGTCTTAAACGTGTGCAAGACATTAGCACAGCTAAAGAAGTTAACTAAGCATACATCTTGGTGAATATTACTCAAGCATGACAGAATAGTCAAGTATGCATGGTGTGTTGTTTGAAGAACATCAGAGACGTCTGATTTTCTGGAGCAGAGTGTGTAAAGAAGGAGCATGTTAGGAGGTGAGTGCAGAAATTAAACATAGTCTTGGAGGCTATTGCAAGGACTTTGAACTCATTTACTCTAAGTAAACTGGAAGACTTTTTACTCAGGATTTCAAAGAATGAGTCAGGAAAGTAAAGAAGAATATGTTATATGATTGCCTGAGAATATCAAAAAACATCTTGTTCATAGAGGTCATCAAATTTACACAGAGAACCATTGGTTTGAATGTCCTTTTTCCTACAGTACCAGGCCACAGCAGTGGTACAGCGTCAGAGAAAGTGGAGCGATGGATGTAATCAGGCTGGAACGTTATGCCAAGGAGAATAAGGAAATGAGATAATGGCAGAGCAGACAGAGATAGAACATAAATTGAATGCATTAGAGCGATTAAAATGATTAGCCATGGATTTTAAGCTGGGTGAACAAACAATGAAAGTGAGATAAGAAAATGAGTGGTAGTAATAGAGTGATCTGATGTGTAAAAATGGAATAAAACAAATAATCAAAAAAGAGAAACATATGACATGCCTTGCTGTGTAAAAATTTAATATGATGAAAATATCAATCCTCTGAAATTAATAACTAACTCAGATTAAAAAATAATGAAATATAATTAGGATCACACCAGTATTTTTTATTTGAAAAAATGACCTGAAATTTTTATAGGAAGAGGGATACCTGCAAGATGTTTAAAAAGAAGGCTACTAATGGGATAACTTTCATATCCAGAATGACTATAAAGATACTACAATCAATTCAATATTTATTGCAATAGAAATAATTGGATCAGTGATACAGGAGAAATTATTTAGAAATAGATGGCATCTATATGATAATATTATTTACATATAAATACATTTTGTATACTTGCAAGAAGTTAGTAAGCAACACAATAGAGAAATGTGTAAAGGGTGTGAAAAGACCGTTCACATATGGAGCAAATTTACATGTCTAAAATGTTGACTGTATATGAAGATGTTCAATCTCTTTGTAGTCATGGAAATGCAAGTAAAATCATGATCAGTTATCACTGTGTGCCTGACAAGTAGATAAATTTTTGAATGAGAACATCTATCACTAGTATTTATTCCTAGTACAGATTCAGATTCCAAAAATATTATTTAAAAAATAATCTGTGCAAGAGTACTTGTATTATTAAAATAAATATGTATTTACCCTATAACCTCACTCATAGGAATCTAGTTCTTAAATTAAATATAATAAAATAAATATAAATAAAATCTTCAGTACTTAAAGCTATACATGCACAAATATTTATTATGCCATTGTTCATAGTCTCAAAAATAAGTAAGCAAAGTCAATGTCCAGCACAAAATGAATGGGGAAATAAAATTGTGGGAGAATTCGATGATGGAATACTATACAGTCTTTAAAAAATGGATACAAAATATCCACTTGGACTGGGGAGATTTTAAGTACAATAAACTCTTAAAGGTAAACAAAATGGCAAAATAAAGTATTTTTGGACACGTTCTAGAACTGCACTGTCTAGCACTGCAAAATATAGTAGTGTTTTAAATTTGAATGTTTGAAATTAAAATTTTGAATTTCTGATAATTTTGAAATTCAAATTTTAAATTTAATTTTTTAAATTGCAATTTTAATTAAAATTAAGTAAAATAAAACTTCAGCTTCTCAGTTGCCCTAAGCACCTTTCAAGTGGTGAATAGCCATGTGTGTCTAGTGTTCTTGTATTGGACAGTGCAGAAGTTCTATCATTGCACAAATTCTCTAGGAAAGATTTGTTGAGATTAGATTCTGGAGAGACTGATAAATAAAGCTGATAAAATCCCTGAGCATATCTAACTTGTATTCTAAAGAATGTTAAGAAAAATGTTTAAATGCAATCTAATTTTTGAAAACTAAACATCAAAAATATCCTTAGGGATGAATATATGTTCATATGTATACCTTTAGGTATGCTTGTATATAATTATAACTATATATATAACTATATATATATTCAATATCTTGTAATAACCTATAAAATAAATAACCTATAAAACTATAGTTTTATAATAACCTATAAAATAAATAACCTACAAAAACTATAATTTTTCAGATTCTTTTCCATTATAGGTTATTACAAGATATTGAATATAGTTCCCTGTTCTATACAGTAGGTCCTTGTTGTTTATCTATTTTATACATAGTAGTGTGTATCTGTTAATCCCAAACTCCTAATTTATCCCTCCTATCCCCTTTCCCCTTTGATAACCATAAGATTTTTTTTCTGCCTGTGACTCTATTTCTGTATTGTAAATAACTTCATTTGTATCATTTTTTAGATTCCACATATCATATGATATTTTTCTTTGTCTGACTTACTTCACTTAGTATGATAATCTATAGGTCCATCCATGTTGCTGTAAATGGCATTATTTCATTCTTTTTTTATGGCTCAGTAATATTCCACTGTGTGTGTGTTTGTGTGTGTGTGTGTTTGTGTGTGTGTGTGTGTGTGTGTGTGTGTATACCATATCTTCATTATCCATTCATCTGTTGAGGGACATTTAGGTTGCTTCCATGTCTTGTAAATAGAACTGCTATGAACATTGGGGTGCATGTATCTTTTCAAATTAGAGTTTTCGTCTTTTCTATGTATATCCCAGGAATGGAATTGCAGGATTATATGATAATTCTATTTTCACTTTTTTAAGGAACCGCCATACTGTTCTTCATAGTGGCTGCACTAATTTACATTCCCACCAACAGAGTAGGAATGTTCCCTTTTCTCTACATCCTCTAAAAAATCATTTATTATTTGTAGACTTGTTAATGATGGCCATTCTAACTGGTATGAGGTGATAGCTCATTGTAGTTTTGATTTGCATTTCTCTAATAATTAGTGATATTGAGCGTCTTTTCATGTACCAGATGGACATCTGTAGGTCTTCTTTGGAGAAATGTCTGTTCAGGCTTTCTGCCAATTTACTGATTAGATTGTTTGTGGAAAAACATAACTTTTAAAATGAACTCCTTGGATGCATGAAGGATATTGGCAAAACAATGTAGAAAATGGAAAGTAACACATAGTCAAAAAAATAAAATAAAAATACGTATGTAAAAATAACGTCATATAACACTATGTAAATGAAATGATTTTAAAGAATAAGAAAAAAAAGAATAAAATTAGTTCCACTTTAGTATTTTTATGACAATTTTTATGTGAGAAAGATATGAAAATGTATTTTTTTTCCATACAGATATAAACTGCAAAACAAAAAGCTTGGCTTTTTTTACTAGCAATATATTTCCCAGAAATTATGGGCATTGTGACATCACTGATATATCGTCTTTCTTTTCCACATAGTTGTGAAAAAAATTCAGTTTTAATTTCATTAAAATGTAGAAATTATTAACATGATACTATTTTATTGAAACAATTTATATCATGATTTTTAATATTTAATAGACTGTGTCATAGGGTTTAACAAAAAAAAAATGCAAAGTGGGAAAGCATGGGACAAAGAAATATTTATTTCCAGTGGATAGAAATAAAATGTGATGTCACATTTCTGCTCAAGAAAAAATAGTCTTATCCAAAAGAACATAGGAGAAAACTGAGAGATGTCTAGTTAAAACTACTTCCTCTGAGAGGCATCATACCTTTACTGACTTATTCTGAAAGCAGTATCTCCCTCTTTTATTGAAGATACTACATTTTCCTAGGGGATTACAAAAATTGAGGATGGTTTCTTTTCATAAATATTCCTGATACTTTCTGAAGCTTATTTGCTTTGGAGAATATCATCTTTAATCTAAGTCTGACTTCTAGTACTGAATATAAATTGGTAGCTTGGTTCAGAGGAAACCTCCTTTTGAGAAAAATTATAAAATCTGGATAATAAAAAATAAATCAGCTTTTGAAAAGATCAAAGAGCAGCAATCAAGGCAGCTCTGATGAACGTTGTAAGTGGGGATGGGGCATGATGCTGAAAAGGAGTAAAATGACTTACTGATTTATACATGTCTGATGTTCTCTGCCAGTTTTCTGCTTCAAGAATTTGCCAATCTGGGGCTTCCCTTGTGGCGCAGTGGTTGAGAGCCCACCTGCTGATGCAGGGGACGCGGGTTCGTGCCCCGGTCCGGGGGGATCCCACGTGCTGCAGAGTGGCTAGGCCTGTGCACCATGGCCGCTGAGCGCAACGGGAGAGGCCACAACAGTGAGAGGCCCGCGTACCACAAAAAAAAAAATAAAAAAAATTTGCCAATTTGTAAGCTCTGTGAGATGTAGAAGTTTAATAGACAGTGGTGTCTCAGAGCCCTTGGCAGTCTCATCCAAATACAGCAATAACCATTGGTGTTCAGAGCTATTCAAACCTGTCAAGAATGAAGAGACCAGAATTTCAAAGAAAACAAACTGCATATGAGTGAACCCCAGATCTGTACCACTTTGTCCCTTTAAGCAGATGCTTTAAAGCAAATATCTGGGAAACTATGAAGAAAGCAATAGATAAACGACTAAAAATCTAAAATGAGTTTTCAGTAGGGTTAAGGCCTTGAGAAAATAAAAAATGGAGTTTAAATCCTGCAAAGAAAGGAAAAGAGCACTTCACATTTCAAATAAGATCCCTCAAATACTATTTCCAAGAGATTGCAGCAAAACCAATTTTAGAATAGTCCTTACAAAAACTGATATGTAGCTTGGAAACATGCCAGGTCCTGATGGCTCAAGATGATTTCCCCCACTCTGTTTACTATGCACACACCTATTTATCTAACTATATCCCTACTATCTATCTATCTATGTATCTATGTATCTATCTATCTATCTATCATCTATCTATCTATCTATTCATCCATCCATCTATCTACCTACCTACCTCTCTCTCTCCTTTCTAATATGTGATACACTCCTGGGAAAATGGATTAATAAAGAAACTCTAGACCTGTGGTATCACCACTGAAGTGTTTTAGAAATTTAAGAATAAAATGGTAGCAATATTTCTGAAAAAATAAAAATAATTGATGATGATGATGTAGTGATTCATAACTTGAAAGCCATTTGAGGGTATTGTAGTACCTGGTAACATCCTTATGAAGAGCACCTTTTTTTATAGTTATTTGATCAATTTTCATTTCTGATTGTTTCAATGTTGAGTAGTATAAGTTCTGGAAATATAATAGTCTGTTTCTTTTGATATTTCTGGGAAAGAAATATTCTTTTAAGATACTTATGTTTAATAATTTGATAGTGAGCTAGTTTTGTGCTGCTACATGTTTAACTTGTTTTTCAGTGTATTCACTAACTCTTTATAAGCTTTAAAATTATAAATTGACTTCCTATAGTCCTTCATAACTTAAAGGAAAAAATGGGAATTTACATAAATTATTTCAGTGAGTCTGTGTTTGAAGCATACTATAGAATTACAAGCTTTGGACAAATGTATATCCATTTGTGCAAATGAATGTTTATTAACTAGTTAAGGTGTAGAACTTTATGTTATTTTTATACTCTAAACAGCAATCTTTTAGCTTTAGAAAATAAGGGTTTGTCTATAATTCAAACATCAATTTTCAGTGGTCTAAAGAAATCTACATAGAAAGAAAGGGAGGAAAATAAACAGTCAAATTTTAACAACATGTGAGAACATTCAGTTCTTACTATTTCAATAATATATATTATCTAACCTGAACATGGAAGAATACTAAAATTGGCAAACAGTAAGTTCCTTTCTTTCAATAGGTTCCGAAACACAGCAGGTTTATGTGGGGCAGGAAGTTAACAGGTACCATTAATCTTCTGTCATAAAGTTACATGATTCACGGTCCATGATTAGTAATCAGACATTCAATTCTAGGGCCATTTACAAAAAAAAAAAAAAGTCAAAATAATTGAATGCTGAGCTACTAACAAACATTTTTTTTTTCTGTTTTGTGTAGAAGTTTTCCTTTCCAATTAAAATAAAGGAATGTTTATAATCATCACTGAATTCAACCTAAGGAAGCTATCCAGATTTATCTGGTATGACTGCTGGTAAGTATATATATTAACTTTACATCAAAATTTGGTTTTCTTGAGGAATCATTGCTAATCTGTGATTTTTTTACTATTAAAACTGAAATTATAACAACATAGCTATTTCTTTAAAAATCCTGAATCAATGTACATTCAGAGACAACATTAACAAATGTAAATATATTTCCAGCAAAGAAAAATGGTCTGTCTGTACGAACTTGCTCAATCAAATGTTTATGCACACATAAACATTTTTAGAAGAACTCCCTAACCGGAAAATCATGAGTATAGTGAAAATGATTTGTTGAGAATGACTCTAATGTAGAATGAAAAAAATATTCATTGTATTATTTTTACTATGAGCATAAATATACATAACATACAATAAGGTTTGTTCAGTGGAGTCCAACATTAACTTCTCACTATTTAACATTAGAAATTAATAATTATTTTATCCGTGTTATTTTAATTTTACAAAATAATAATAATTAATATTTATTGACCTCTATGTACCAAAGTCTCCAAAACAGTTTACATGGATGAATTGTTTTAATTCTCAGAACAACACTGTGAGGAAAGTACTATGGTTGCAATCCTCATTCTATACAAAAGCAAGCACATCAGTAAAGGAAATTGCTCAGATTTACCTGAATTGGAAGTTGAAAGGGGGCTCTCACACACAAGCTCTCTGATCCCTGCCCATTACATCTGTCATTAGTCAGCATTTGTTGACCTTAAGTACAGAATTATTTGAATTCATTGTGTTTGAATTTATGTTATATTTTTCACAGAGCCTGGCTGTCCTCTAATGTGCTCTACAAAGTCCTAGCTCTCTGACTCATTGAACCTGGTTATTCTTCTCTTTATACCAGCAGTTCCTTATCTTTGACCTCTGCACCCTTTGCCCACGTCCATGCACTCTGTCACACTGTGTTTCTTCTGTTGGCATCAAATTCCACATGAGAGCTTTGTAAAAGTAAACTAAGGTCATCTCTGTTGGAGGCTGACCAGAGAATCACTGCCAATGGCATAGTGGAGTGAAACTTCCTGTTGCACATAGTCAAAATACTCTTATGGTTCTAGTTGTTTAACAGTGTTTTATTCCATGGGACTGCAGGAATACAGCTGATTGCTGATCGTATTTGAACCTCAGTGACAGAAAACACTGTCATTCTCTTCAAATACAAAAAAAAAAAAAAGAACATGCAAATATTTGGAACATTACTAATTTATTATATTTGATTATTCTTAGCATCTGAATCATATAAATATCAGCATGAGAGACAGAGAGAAATTGAGAAAGAATAAATTTTATCTCAGTTTTTGTGGTTCAGGACTTCAGAAGTGGATTAGCTGTGTGGTTCTGATTTGGGATCTCTTTTGAGGTTGCCATAGAGATATTGGCTGACACTGGGCCACCTACTCCTCATGATGGCTCACTCCTGTTGTTGGCTGATGACTGGAGGTCCCGATTTTTTCAAACATGGGACTCTCCATGGCTACTTGAGCAACCTCAGGGTATAGTGGCTGATTTTCCCCGGAATGAGAAATCCAACATAGAGAGGTGTAAGTTGCAGTGCTTTTATGACATAGCATCAGATCACACAACCATATTCCAATAACCTGTTGTAACAAGGTCCGCCTTATTCAATATGTGAGGGAACATCAAAGGCGCCAGGATACCAGGAGTCTACAGTCATCCTGGACTATCTTGGAGGCTGGTTTTCACACAGGCAAAGATCTTTGAAGTGGGCAAACAAACTTCCCAGGATGGAGAAATAACACATCGAAAGGCTAGGCAAGAGGGAAAAAAAACTGACATATTCCAAGTGGATAAAAATACTAGAGTGAGCACTAAAGAGCAAGGGATAAAATGAGTGAGAAAGGGAGGGAGAGGTCAGATCATGTGGCAACTTGTACATATGGTACAAATATTGGTGCTTACCCTAAGTGAAATGGAAATACATTGAAGTGATTTGATTAAGAGACTGAGATAATACAAGCTGACTTTTTCAAAGATTACTTTGCAGCTGAGTAATATTAGATCATAGGGAATGAAAGGGAAAGCAGAAAGACGAAATACAGGTCATACATTATCTGACTTACTGTAAGAAATCTGAAGTGAAATTACAGTCATTCCCTGAAAAAGTAAAATTCTAGTAGTTCATAAAAGAAATTCGTAATTCTAAGAACTAATATGGCTTCTATATTTTTAGAACTCTCATTGACTTTCATCCTTATATACAATACCAAGAAATTCTTTATGTTTCAGTCTCTTTTTTTTTAGGATAGCTACTAATGCATGTCTTCAGATTTCAATATAACAGTGATGGCAGTTCCTAGCTTCAAAAATTCCAAAGCAATTTTTTCATTCATTATCTCCCCACTTGCATATAATTCCATTAACACAGTTTTTCTGACTTTCCCAATGCTTGGATATGTTGATTACATTTATTTCCTTAGCTCACTTGACTCTTCTTTGCACTTACATTAAATATATTCAAAATCAGTATCTGTTTCTAAACTTTTGTCTAGTTTTCCTTGAATCATTTTTAAACTCCGCTAAATTATGAAGATCTTCTGACAACATTTTTCATAAAACTAAGTCACTAAATGTATAATAAACCTAGTCCTTAAAAGTTGAGTAGAATTGGTAGGAATGAAACATTAGAACTATTGGCCTTAAGAAAGGAAATGAGATATGATACTCTTTAGAAAGATTTTTTTTTTTTTTTTTTTCGGTACACGGTCCTCTCACTGCTGTGGCCTCTCCCGTTGCGGAGCACAGGCTCCAGACGCGCAGGCTCAGCGGCCATGGCGCAGGGGCCCAGCAGCTCCACGGCATGTGGGATCCTCCCGGGGCACGAACCCGTGTCCCCTGCATCGGCAGGCGGAAGAAAGTTTTAAAAACTTAAAAAAAAAAGTCATTTAGAAACAATTTGCCTTGTATCATTATATTTCAGAGATTTTGATAAGAATGTTATAGAGAATTTTGTTGAGTACAATGTCTGATAAAAATATAGTAATAAAACAGTGGGGAAGAAATATTATCTTTTTTATGTTAAATTGTGTCATAATAGCATGTAAACCACACAAATACCATGACTTAGACAATGGTTTTCAAAGTGGGTATTATCAAACTTCTATAGTTTGTGTCTGATTATGATCTCTGTATGACCAAACAAGCTTTCATGCCCATGCTATCAAATGCATAGTCCATATTAAATGTCTGACTGACTATATTCCCAGAAGAGCAAAGTGTCACAATATTAAATCTTATTGAGGTAATTCTAATTTCTTTTAAGCAATGAAGTGATTCAGATAAGTATTTTCTAAACAAATAATTAGAAAATAATAAAAAAATATTTAACCCATGTATTTGTCTTCCTATTAACCAGTCTAGATTTTTGTTTTTCAGTAAAAAAATATAAATAAATTGAAAGCACCTACTGACACGTTGCACATAGTCGAAGCATAATTAGGGCATGCCATGGTATAAAGAAAAAAAAAGCACATAAATAAAAATTCCAACAAGTGTTTTAGTAGTCATAATGCAAGTGTTTGCCCTTTTCAAAAGAGCATGTATAAATGCCTACATGTTTATGTATATTAATGTACATGTATGAATATTCATATGTATACATATATATTTATCATTCATATATTCACAAACACAACCCAAATTATTTATTTATTTTGCCTAAATGTCATCTTTTATTATTTTACCAGTGCTAATAGGATTATAATGCAAATAGTAAGTGCAAACCATATCAACATATATAAATTTTTCTAGTAGTCACATTAAATTATAAAAGTAAAAGGCGAAATTAAAAATTAAGCATCATCATATTTTATTTAATACACTATATCCAAATATTATTTCAATGTGTAATCACTGTAAATGTTATTAAGACATATTTTAAATTCTTTTTTTCATACTAAGTCTTGCAAATCAACATGTGTTTTATACTTTATACCTAGAGAATATCTCAGTTACGAATAGCAATATTTCAAATATTCATTAGCCATATGTGGCCAGTGGATATTATATTAGACATCAAAGCTCTGGAGTGATTTAAGGAAATCACTTTCTTTTTTTAATTTTTCTATTTTTTTCATGCAAAACACTGAATTTTTTTTTTAAACAGCAGGTTCTTATTAGTCATCAATTTTATACACATCAGTGTATACATGTCAATCCCAATATCCCAATTCATTACACCACCCCCACCACCACCCGCCACTTTCCCCCCTTGGTGTCCATACGTTTGTTCTCTACATCTGTGTCTCAATTTCTGCCCTGCAAACTGGTTCATCTGTACCATTTTTCTAGGTTCTACGTAGATGTGTTAATATATGATATTTCTTTTTCTCTTTCTGACTTACTTCACTCTGTATGACAGTCTCTAGATCCATCCACGTCTCAACAAATGACCCAATTTTGTTCCTTTTTATAGCTGAGTAATATTCCATTGTATATATGTACCACCTCTTCTTTTTTTTTTTTTTTTTGCGGTATGTGGGCCTCTCACTGTTGTGGCCTCTCCCGTTGCGGAGCACAGGCTCCGGACATGTAGGCTCAGCGGCCATGGCTCACGGGCCCAGCCGCTCCGCAGCATGTGGGATCTTCCCGGACCGGGGCACGAACCCGTGTTCCCTGCATCGGCAGGCGGACTCTCAACCACTGCGCCACCAGGGAAGCCCCCACCTCTTCTTTATCCATTCATCTGTTGATGGGCATTTAGGTTGCTTCCATGACCTGGCTATTGTAAATAGTGAAATAGTGCTGCAATGAACATTGGAGTGAATGTGTCTTTTTTTTTTTTTTGGTGGTACGTGGGCCTTTCACTGTTGTGGCCTCTTCCGTTGCGGAGCACAGGCTCCGGACATGCAGGCTCAGTGGCCATGGCTCATGGGCCTAGCTGCTCTGTGGCATGTGGGATCTTCCCGGACCAGGGCACGAACCCACGTCCCCTGCAACGGCAGGCAGACTCTCAACCACTGCGCCACCAGGGAAGCACCTCATTGTAGTTTTGATTTACATTTCTCTAATAATTAGTAATGCTGAGCAGCTTTTCATGTGCTTCTTGGCCATCTGTATGTCTTCTTTGGAGAAATGTCTATTTAGGTCTTCTGCCCATTTTTGGATTGGGTTGTTTGTTTTTTTTAATATTGAGCTGTATGAGCTGTTTATATATTTTGGAGATTAATCCTTTGTCTGTTGATTCATTTGCAAATATTTTCTCCCATTCTTAGAGTTGTCTTTTCATCTTTTCTATGGTTTCCTTTGTTGTGCAAAAGCTTTTAAGCTTCATTAAGTCCCATTTGTTTATTTTTGTTTTTATTTCCATTTCTCTAGGAGGTGGATCAGAAAAGATCTTGCTGGGCTTCCCTGGTGGCGCAGTGGTTGAGAGTCCACCTGCCGATTCAGGGACACGGGTTCATGCCCCGGTCCAGGAAGATCCCATGTGCCACAGAGTGGCTGGGCCCGTGAGCCATGGACGCTGAGCCTGTGCGTCCAGAGCCTGTGCTCCACAACAGGAGAAGCCACAAAGTGAGAGGCCCGCGTACCGCAAAAAAAAAAAAAAAAAAAAAAAGAAAAAAAAGAAAAAGAAAAGATCTTGCTGTGATTTATGTCAAAGAGTGCTCTTCCTATGTTTAAGGAAATCCCTTTAAATTGTTCCTTTTCACAGAATTATCTTCAACAAATGGCATATCTTTTAAGGAAATATAAAGGACCTCTCAACTCCCTTTATCAAATAAACGTTTTTTACTTAAATTAAAAAATATATAATATATTACATACAGACATAGATATTTCAAGCCAGTGTTTCAGGCAAATGAAAGAAGTCTTTTATGAGAAATGTATAAATTATTCATACATTCCAAAACTAGACTGAAAATAATTCACGTGTTTATTTTACTCAAAAGATTGACACAGAGCAGGTTCAAATGAATCCAGTTAAAGAAAAAAGAAACAAGGTAAAAAGGTGGCAGCAAACCCAGGAGACTTGAAAGCACTGAATGACTGAATCCAGAATCCTCAAGTGTTTGAACAAGGAGACTTTTTTTTAAAGAGAGCTTTGAGCTTGACAGACTGTGAATGCCATGAGCTATTAAAGCTACAAAGATTACACTCTAAAGCTGTTTATTGCTGAAAGTGAGTGGGGAAATCTCATGGACAAAGGAAAGCAGAAATGAATGAGCTTCTGGCATGTCTTAGAATTAGAGATACACTTTCTATATTATTTTCTCATGGTGGAAGTTGAAAACTTGGGGAGAAAAATACAAACTTGGCTCAGAGATCCAAAAAGGAGTAGAAGGTAGCAAATTTATTTAGAAAAGTCAAAGCTCTAACATTGGAAGTCTGTTCCGATGCATCCTGAGTCTGAATTATTGTTTTGATTAATGAACATCCTTAATTTACAAAATTGGGAACCACCTGGAGGCAACGTTTCTCTTAAAAAATCGCCTCCTTTGCTTAACTCCTCACAACACTTGAAGTACTGCTGAAGTGTAGTCAAGATTTTGCTGCTTCTGTTTATATGAATACTTTATAATTAGTCAAGGTTAGTATTTTTTAAAAGTAGTTGCACTATTTTATTTGGTTCTTGAGAAGAGGTAGAAAAATCAACCCAAATAAGGAAGCCAGTGTTTCCTCTTCTTCTATATGGCTCTTCAGAAACCCTTGTTTAGAACATCCCTTCTAAGTGACATCCTCTGCCAGGTTCCATCTTGTATATAAATTTGTTTTATAAATTACCCTCTCAGAAGTAAGTGTGTTTAACAATAACAAAAGGAAAAAAAAACAAATTTATTTAATGAAATTTATTTTTTTTGTAATCTGGGTATGAGCAAATTATTTTGAACATTGGGATTTCTCCTATCACTCTTCAAATTACATCAAATATTCAATTACCCATTCACAGCTCAAGTTCAGAATGGACTCTCCAAATCCTAGTAAGTTAGGAGATGGTAGCATCAGTAATGGAGCAGCACTGTCAATGACAATGATGAGGAAGGAAAGGAGAGAATTTTAATATGTTTATTATATTGAAATAATCATAATTGTAATGCACTAAAACTGTAGATTTTGTCATTCTAAGTAGTTGAACTCAATATGCATTTACATAGTAGTTTTCTCTAGTGAATGTTGCCAACTCTCAACCTTCCTGTCATCCTCTCCCAAAGCATAGTAAGATTAAATATGTAATAAATATGTCTTGTCTCAAGGCAAGTTGCATATATTCTCCATCACAATAACAATTTCACTACATCAAGAAAATATTCATTTCCAATTCTCCTCCAACTTTGTGATAGCCAACTCTTGAAAACTATCATTGTTTTTGTGTATATATATATATATATATATATATATATATATATATATATATATATATATATAATGTGTGTGTATATATATGTATATACATATATATATATATATTTTGCCTGTGGTCATGTGGACATTCTGTCCTTATCTACCTGTGTTTTTCTGAATGAGGACTCCTTTTATGCCTCATTGATCTTAAAAGTTTTTATAACCGCTTCTAACTTCCTTTTAAAATTTATTTACATTACTTCTTATTCAAAGTTCAAAGTACAACTTGATTTGGATTTTATATCAAGATCAGACATTACATATGTGTAAAGAAAATCAACTGTAAAGGCACATTCAATATTTTGTCACTTCTGCAAAGAAACACAATTTTAAAGTGCATGACTTGTCAAGGCTTATAAATTTGTTGTAAACAGCACAAATATTTGAATAATTGTGCAAAAAATAAACGTAATGGATGCATTTAACTGAAAATTAGTGTATACTTGCTTTAATGCTTTTTGGTCTGCACAGCAATATAATATAGAATCCAAACTTGTGAAAGCACCTATCAAGAAGATTTGTTTATATAATAACGTGTTTTTTGAAGTTAGAAAAGTAAAAACATATTAAATTTGATGCAAAGATTTAGAATATAAAATTTAGACGTAAGAGATCCGAACAGAGACCTGAGCATCTTAAGATATTGCATTTAGGCATCTCCAAAGAGTAGCCAAACTGGTTTTTCCCATTAACATTATCAATTGTGTGTTTTACCAAGATATTCTATTTTTAATCACAAGTTGTATACTAATTCACATGGCACTTTCTTATGCAATCTTGTCCCCTGCCACTGTACCCCAAAGAAGCTAATTCTAGTTGGTCGACATATAATTAGGAAAGTCAATCTTGCTTCATTGATTTGATAATTATTTCATAAATAAATGTCAGGGTTTCAGTTTATTTCTCCGTATAAAAATTTCTAGTCTTTAGAAATAAAATTGCCAAAGAAGAGAGTAAGGAGGATAATACAGGAACCAAATGAGTGAAAGGGTTGAAAAACAATGACCAGCAATGTCAGTTCAAAAGTAAATAGAGCAACGGTTGTTTTTTCTTGAAGATTAAGTTAAAAATAGTGGATAAGCTGCTGTAAAATTTGACCAGTATGGAGATATGTCAGCCAAGTTATCCAATTACACAATATGTAAACATTCACATATTAGATCTCTAAGCAATTTTGACGCCTTGGAAGCAATTACACAACAGAGAAAAGCTGACCAAATGCCAATACATGTCAGTAATTAGTGGTGATTTATCTATATGAAGGATCTAAGAGAGAGAAATCTCTACATCAGTTATGGATGCCTTGTTTATGGAATGAATTAGGAGTCACATTGCTATTCTATTCTTTATCATTTCTCAGATAAAATAATGCTTGTCGATCTTTTAACATATTGAAATGCCAGGATAATTTTAACTGCTCCAGATCCATATTGCAAGCCCATGATGAATCAAGTCAAAAATAGCCATTTTGTGATCTAATCTTATGAAGGATACTTAAAATCTTCATAAGTAAAGTGAAAACTAATTATATTTCCATTAGATTTGTAACATTAAAAATTAAAATATCTCACACAGTGTGAGTTGGTAAATGACTATTCTCTAGCAGTTCTGCAGGGAAAAATTAGGCAGTTATATGCTCCACAGTGTAATAAATATATCTTTAATGAAAATTCAGTTGGTGTTAGTATTCACTAGCATGCATATGTCAAATTCATTAATTCTTTTAATATGGACAATATACTTTTCCAAGGAAGCAGTGATTATTCACAGCAATACACTTTCTAGCCTGTTCAGACTAGTAATGTATTATTATAACAATGGACTTAATATTTGCACTCATGATAGTAATTTTTTGCTTGTTGTTTGCTCTAGCTTAGTTCCACATATAAAACTATAATTTCTTTTTTTTTTAACATCTTTATTGGGGTATAATTGCTTTACAATGGTGTGTTAGTTTCTGCTTTATAACAAAGTGAATCAGTTATACATATACATATGTTCCCATATCTCTTCCCTCTTGCATCTCCCTCCCTCCCACCCTCCCTATCCCACCCCTCCAGGCGGTCACAAAGCACCGATATCCTTGTGCCATGCGGCTGCTTCCCACTAGCTATCTACCTTAGGTTTGTTAGTGTGTATATGTCCATGACTCTCTCTCGCCCTGTCACAGCTCACCCTTCCCCCTCCCCATATCCTCAAGTCCGTTCTCCAGTAGGTCTGTGTCTTTATTCCTGTCTTACCCCTAGGTTCTTCATGACATTTTTTTTCTTCTTAAATTCCACATATATGTGTTAGTATACGGTATTTGTCTTCTTCTTTCTGACTTACTTCACTCTGTATGACTGACTCTAGGTCTATCCACCTCATTACAAATAGCTCAATTTCGTTTCTTTTTATGGCTGAGTAATATTCCATTGTATATATGTGCTGCATCTTCTTTATCCATTCATCTGATGATGGGCACTTAGGTTGTTTCCATCTCTGGGCTATTGTAAATAGAGCTGCAATGAACATTTTGGTACACGACTCTTTTTGAATTATGGTTTTCTCCGGGTATATGCCCAGTAGTGGGATTGCTGGGTCATATGGTAGTTCTATTTTCAGTTTTTTAAGGAACCTCCATACTGTTCTCCATAGTGGCTGAACCAGTTCACATTCCCACCAGCAGTGCAAGACTGTTCCCTTTTCTCCACACCCTCTCCAGCATTTATTGTTTCTAGATTTTTTGATGATGGCCATTCTGACCTGTGTGAGATGATATCTCATTGTAGTTTTGATTTGCATTTCTCTAATGATTAATGATGTTGAGCATTCTTTCATGTGTTTGTTGGCAGTCTTTATGTCTTCTTTGGAGAAATGTCTATTTAGGTCTTCTGCCCATTTTTGGATTGGGTTGTTTGTTTTTTTGTTATTGAGCTGCATGAGCTGCTTGTAAATTTTGGAGATTAATCCTTTGTCAGTTGCTTCATTTGCAAATATTTTCTCCCATTCTGAGGGTTGTCTTTTGGTCTTGTTTATGGTTTCCTTTGCTGTGCAAAAGCTTTGAAATTTCATTAGGTCCCATTTGTTTATTTTTGTTTTTATTTCCATTAGTCTAGGAGGTGGGTCAGAAAGGATCTTGCTGTAAAACTATAATTTCTTAAATTTAATTATTTTGCAAAATGTGGAATTATAAGATCAATCAAATTTGTCAAATCCAGATAATCTTGGGTTCAGACTTAACAGTAACTCCCTAAGCAAATTAATTTCTTCACCTCTGAGAACTCCAATTTAACTCTTCAAGTAAAGAACATGGGGAGAAAAGATCTAGGAAAAAGTTGACTTTGAACTGTTCACTGTGGGCCAGGGACTGTGCCATTTGCTCTGTAACTTCATGTAGTCTTCACAAGGCTTCTTAGTTTAGTTATTATAATTTGAGATAAATTAATGATGCCAGTCTTAAAAATAGAAGTCATACCCAGTCATGTAAAATCACTATTTATAATAAAATAAATATTGCTGATTCACAGTCATTAGAATGTATATACATATTTAACTACAAGAATACCATGCTTTATTGTGTTTCACTTTATTGTGCTTCATAGATATTGCATTTTTTACAAACTGAAGGTTTGTGACCACCCTGTGTCAAGTAAGTCTTTCAGGGCTATTTTTCCAACAGCATTTGCTCACTTTGTGTCTCTATGTCACATTTTGGTAATTCTCACAATACTTCGATTTTTTTTCATTATTATTGTTATATTTGTTATGGAAATCTGTAATTGGACCTTGATGTTACTATTGGAAATGTTTTAGGCAACCACAAGTTATGCCCATGTAAAAGGGAAGTCTTAATAATGTTGTATGTGTTCTGACTGCTCCACTGTTGGGCCATACCCTATCTCTCTCCATCTCCTCCAGCCTCCTTATTCCTTGAGATACAACAATATTGAAATTAGGCCAAATAATAAGCTTACAATGGCCTCTAAGTGCTCAAGTGACAGGAAGAGTTGCATGTTGCTCACTTTACATCAAAAGTTAGAAATGATTATACACAGTGAGGAAGGCGTGTTCAAAATCAACATAGGCTGAAAGCTAGGCATCTTGGATCAGTTAGCCAAGTTGAATGGGAAGCAAAAGTTATTGAAGGAAATTAAAAGTGCTACTCCAGTGAACACAAAAATGATAAGTATGGGAAAAGCCTTATGTCCAATATGGAGAAAGTTTTAGTGGTCTGGATAGAGGATAAAACCAGCTACAACATTCCCTTAAACCAAAACAAGGACCTAACTCTCTTCAATTTTATGAAGTCTGAGAGAGGTGACAAACCTGCTGAAGAAAAGTTTGAAGCTAGCAGAGGTGGGTTCATGAGGTTTAAGGAAAGAAGTTGTCTCCATAACAGAAAAGTACAAGGTGAAGCAGCAAGGGCTGATGTAGAAGTTGCAGCAAGTTATCCAGAAGATCGAGCTAAGACAATTAATTAAGACGGCTATACTAAACAAGAGATTTTCAATGTGGATGAAACACCCTTCTATTGGAAGAAGATGCCACCTAGGACTTTCATAGATAAAGAGAAGTCAATGTCTGGTTTCAAAGTTTCGAAAGACAGGCTGACTCTCTTGCTAGGGGTTTATACAGCTGGTCACTTTAAGTTGAAGCCAATACTCATTTACCATTCTGAAAATCCTAGGGCCCTTAAGAATTATGCTAAATCTACTCTGTCTGTGTTCCATAAATGGAACAACAAAGCCAGGATGACAGTACATCTGGTTACAAGATGGTTTACCGAATATTTTAAGCTCATCGTTGAGACATACTGCTCTGAAAAAGAAAGATTCCTTTCCAAATATTACTGCTTATTGACAATGGATCTGGTCACCCAAGACCTCTGAGGGAGATGTGCAATAAGATTAATGTTGTTTGCATGCCTGCTAACACAACATTCATTCTGCAGCCCATGGGTAAAGGAGTAATTCTGACTTTCAAGTCTTAGAGTTTAAGAAATACATTTTGTAAAGCTATAGGTGCCATAGATAGTGATTCCTCTGATGGATCTTGGCAAAGTAAATTGAAAACTTTCTGGAAGGGATTCACCATTCTAGATGTCATTAAGAACATTCGTGGGCTTCCCTGGTGGTGCAGTGGTTGAGAGTCCGCCTGCCGATGGAGGGGACGTGAGTTCGTGCCCCAGTCCAGAAGGATCCCACATTCCATGGAGAGGCTAGGCCCGTGAGCCATGGCCACTAAGCCTGCGCATCCGAAGCCTGTGCTCTGCAACGGGAGAGGCCACATCAGTGAGAGGCCCGCATACGGCAAAAAAAAAAAAAAAAGAACATTCGTGATTCAAGGGAAGAGGTCAAAAACAAATATTAACAGAGGTTCAGAAGAAGTCAGTTTCAACCCTCATGGATGACTTTGAAAGATTCAAGACTTCAGTGGAGGAAGCAACTGCAGATGTGGTGGAAAAAGCAAAAGAGCTGGAATGACAAGTGGAGCCTGAAGATGTGACTGAATTGCAGCAATCTCAGGATAAAATTTTAATAAATGAGGACTTGCTTTTTATGGAGGAGCAAAGAAAGTGGTTTCTGAGGGGGAATCTACTCCTGGTGAAGATGCTGTGAAGATTGTTGAAATCACAACAAAGGATTTTAGAATATTACACGCACTTAGTTGATAAACCAGTGACAGGGTTTAAGAGGGTTGATTCCAATTTCTTTTACTTTTATTTTTATAATTTTTTTTTTGGAGTATAGTTGATTTGCAATGCTGTGTTAGTTTCTGCTGTACAGAAAAGAGAATCTGTTATACATATACATATATCCACTCTTTTTTAGATTCTTTTCCCTTATAGGCCATTATAGAATATTGAGTAGAGTTCCCTGTGTTATAAAGTATGTCCTTATTAGTTATCTATTTTATATATAATAGTGTGTATATATCAATTGCAATCTCCTAATTTATCCCTTCCCCCCACAGTTCCTCTTTGGTAACCATAAGTTTGTTTTCTACATCTGTAACACTATTTCTGTGCTGTAGATAAGTTCATTTGTATCCTTTTATTTAGATTCCACATATAAGTGATTATCATATGATATTTATCTTCCTCTGTCTTACTTCACTCAGTATGACAATCTCTAGGTCCATCCATATTGCTGCAAATGACATTATTTTGTTCTTTTTTATTGCTGAGTAATATTCCATTGTATATATGTACCACATCTTCTTGATCCATTCCTCTCTTGTTGGGCATTTAGGTTGCTTCCTTATCCTGGCTATTGTAAATAGTACCACAAAATCATTGGTGTGCATGTATCTTTTTGAATTATGTTTATCTCCAGATATATGCCCAGGAGTGGGATTGTTGTATCATATGGTATCTCTATTTTTAGTTTTTTTTAAGGAACCTCCATACCGTTCTCCATAGTGACTGTTTCAATTTACATTCCCATCAGCAGTGTAGGATGGTTCCCTTTTATCTTCACCCTCTCCACCGTTTAATGTTTGTAGACCTTTTGATGATGGCCATTCTGACTGCTGTGAGGAGATAACTCATTGTGGTTTTGACTTACATTTCTCTAATAATTAGTGATGTTGAGTATCTTTTCATGTGCTTTTTGCCCATCTCTATAGCTTCTTTGGAGAAATGTCAATTTAGATCTTCCACCTATTTTTTGATTTTTTTTTTTTTGAGCTGCATGAGCTTTTTGGACACAAACAGAAGGAGAGATATACCATGTTCTTTGATTGGAAGAATCAATATTGTGGATATGACTCTACTACCCAAAGCAATCTACATATTTAATGCAATCCTTATCAAATTACCAGTAACATTTTTCACAAAATTAGAGCAAAAACTTTACAATTTATATGGAAACATAAAAGACCACGAATAGCCAAAGCAATCCTGAGAAAGATAAATGGGGATGGAGGAATCAGGCTCCATGGCTTCAGACTATACTACAAAGCTACAGTAGTCAAAACAGTATGGTACTTAACCAAAAACAGAAATATACATTAATGGATCAGGATAGAAAGTCCAGAGATAAACCCATGCACCTATTGTCACCTAACCTATGACAAAGAAGGAAAGAATATTTAATGGAGAAAAGACAGTCTCTTCGATAACTGGTGCTGGGAAAACTGGACAGCTCCATGTAAATGATGAAATTAGAACACTCCCTAACACCATACACAAAAATAAACTCAAAGTGGATTAAAGACCTAAATGGAAGGCCAGATACTATAAAACTCTTAGAGGAAAACTAGGCAGAGCACTCTTTGACATAAATCACAGCAAGATCTTCTTCAATTCACCTCCTAGAGTAATGAAAATAAAAACAAAAATAAACAAATGGGACCTAATTAAACTTAAGTGCTTTTGCACAGCTAAGAAAACCATAAACAAGATGATTCCATTTTGAAAGAAGTTCTACTGTGGGTAACATGCTATCAAACAGCATTGCATGCTACAGGGAAATCATCCTTGAAAGGAGGAGTCAATCAATGTGGCAGACTTCACTGTTGTCTTATTTTAAGTAATTGCGGCAGCCACCCCAAGTTTCAGCAACTACCACCCTGATCAGTCAGCAGCCATGGACATGGAGGCAAGACCCTCAATGAGCAGAAAGATTACCACTCCCTGAAGGTTCAGATGATGGTTAGTATTTTTTAGCAATAAAGTATTTTAACATTTTTATATTTTAATTTTATACTTTAAAATATTTTTAAAAAATTAATGTACTTTGTTTTTTCAGACATTGTTTTTGCACACTTAATAGACTACAGTTTAGTGTAAAAATAACTTTTTATATTCACTTGGAAAACAAAAAGTTGTGTGATTCAGTTTATTGTGATACTTACTCTATTGTGGTGGTCTGGAACCAAACCCATAATATCTGCCAGGTATGTAGTATTTACCCTAGAATGATAAAGGAAACAAAATCATGATAGTAAAAAGAAAGCAATAACCACTTGTTATAATTTACAAAGCTCCTCATGATTTCCATAGGTCATTCATATATGTCATTTTAATTTATTTTTTGATAGTTCTGTAAGTTATGCATTGTTTTTTTTTTTTTCTTTTTATGGAGAAAAAAATGCTATGAAGTGAAATTCTCTAAAACTACACTGGGATAACTAGCAGAGTGAGGGCTTAAACCTAGGACTTATGCCTCTAAACATTGTGCTTTCTACTTTAAAGTTCTGGGAGTTATGTTTGAACATCATGGAGACATTCCACATGCAGGTCTCTGAATGATCAATGGTAGGCTATGGCAAAGTCATTTAGCTAAGATTAGAGTGCAATTCTACAGAAATGAAGAGGCAGTTTTTCTCTCTTCATGCAAAGATAGCTCACTTATAGTATTTTAATATATATATATATTATATATAATTATAGGATTTTAATTTTGTTTGTTTGGTTGGTTTTATTCATAGCATATTCTTTTCAACTTGGTTAAATTACTCAGCCACCCTTCCTAAATGCCTAACATCAGAAAACCCTCATGGAGAAATCCTTTCTAAAAACTGTATTCAGTGTCATCCTTGTTAAGATATCTTCCTGTAACTTCATGCTCTAAATAGTGATAAAAATACATAAATCTCACCATATATTTATATGTATAAGCAAACATATTATTTGCTTTTCCAGACACATGTATTTGGCAATACGTAACATTCCAGAAGTGATTTATTGTTACTACTTTCTACTATTTCTATTACTAAAGAATGTAGAGGTATAATACATTACCTATGTTAAATAATCCAAGTCAACACTTCTAGTAATTATTCTATTTTTCTAGTAATTATTCTATATTTTCAATACCTTCCTTGAAAAATATCTATATGACTTTCTGTTAGAATAAAATTCAAATATTTTGATGAACAGTCAAACGAATTCATCTTCAGTACATATAGAAAATAAATGACCCAAAAACATAAATCAGAGGAATAGCATAATATATGAGATTTTCTGCAGATGAAAAATACTGTTTGGGAGGAGAAGCCTAAAATTAAATTTTTAGTGAGCTGAGAATAGAGGCGAGGATGTGGAAACCAGTTAAAAGTCAAGAACATATTATTAACTATCTCATGAGCCATGATAATAAAATAACTGTGTACTATTTACTTTCATAAAATATACAGAAGAAATAGACTTTTTCAAGATGCTAAAGTGTCTCACAAATATCTAGATACTCCAAAGAAGATATATGATAAATAGTTTGGTATACTTTATGGCAAAGAACAAAGTTTCCATATAGATTAATCTTTTTTTTTTTTTTTTTTTTTTTTTTTGCGGTACACGGGCCTCTCACAGTTGTGGCCTCTCCTGTTGCAGAGCACAGGCTCCGGACACGCAGGATCAGTGGCCATGGCTCATGGACCCAGCCGCTCCACGGCACGTGGGATTTTCCCGGACAGGGGCACGAACCCGTGTCCCCTGCATTGGCAGGCAGACTCTCAACCACTGCACCACAAGGGAAGCCCCACATAGATTAATCTTACCACAATGATTTTATGCCTGATTTTAATCTCCGTTAGTAGCAGATTGATTGGGTCTCTATCAACTCCAGCAATTTTCCTTCCTACTTTATTAATAGGTTGTCCCTTTGGATCAATATAGCAAGAAGTAATAAATGGGGTAGTTAAACAGATCTAGGTATCCTGTTGCTGCCTATTCTCTTCATGTACTCCACTTATATTCTCTTCTAGAATTGAATGCATGATTTTATGAATTCAAGTAGCCTCAATTATAAATTACACTACTAATGGCCAATCTACATATAGATATTTACTGATTCTTTTTGGGTATATTTTCTAATTTAAATTAAACAACACTTGAAATTTTGGTTATTGATTAATAACTCTATATATTCATCAAGGGCCTGTTATTCGATAATCCTTATGCTTGATGCTGGGGAAATAAAGGTTAACAACAACATAAAAGCCAAACTCCTATGCTTACAGAGCTTAGAATTTGTAATAGAAAAAGGTATTAAATAAACAATAAAATAAATAAAATAATCACCCTGACAAGTACTATGAAGGAAAATTAATGATTATATGAGAGGTGATAATAAGGTATCTGATCTAATCATGTAGAAGGTGCCTGACAGAGGTTTGATGACATTGAGATCTAAGGTTGATAAGAAGTAGAGAATGGGGTGGGAAGAGTGTTTCAGGCAAAGTTTTGGTGGCTATAGCACCTGGCCTGGTGTATGTAGTGAGGTAAACAAGATTGGCGTAGTTGACATTGATGGAGTTGGAAGGAACATGATAGAAAATGAATGTGGAGATGTAGGTCATGTCTTTATTGGCTGTTCTAATAGTAATTTGAAATTCGGACAGATAACTAAATATAAATTTTAAAAAATTACATTGGATTCAGTGTTTGAAATATTTGTGTATGTTGTGTACATGGATATCAGGTGAAGAAGGGAGTTATGGGAATACCAGTCATTAAATATTGCAATCACCTAAGTGTGAGATGAAGTGACCGGGGCTAACAGACAACTGAGGAGAGTGGATAGACTTAAGATATAGTGAAGGAGAAAAATGGTAAGGCCTAGAAATAAGAGAAATCTGATAACAGAAAAAGGGAGATGTAAAACATTATTCTCATGTTTCTAAGATACTAGGATTAGTTGACTTTTGCACAACTAAAAGGATGATAATATCTGTCACTGAATTAGAAAGCTTTGAGTCATGGTCAGATTTGGGGAAGAATATTGAGAGTTCAAGCTTGGTCACATTTAGCGTCAGGTGGCTGGAAGATGCCCAAAGGGAGATGTTGTGTAGGTAGTTGATTGTATATGCATAAAAGAGGTCTTAGCCAGAGTAATATTCTTGTGTTTCAACAGCGTAATACAGAGTAATGGAAGCTTTGCTTTCTATAGAAATTTATGTTTCTAAGATTTTTAAAATTTGGCATAATACTTTGATGGAGCAATATGAAAATATTTCAAAATTCAATTATGCAATTTTATTATAAACAGCAGTAACTGTATGACACCTTGGAAACTAAAATTAATTTAGAGCTGTTGAAATTACTACAGGGTTGGCTTTATGGGGACTTAGATCAGATAAAACCTGAGAGCAAATTATTTTATTTACAACTCAATGCATACAATTGACAGGCTGACAGTTCCCCTAAGAAAGAGTCGGAAATTATTGCAAAAAGAAGCTAGTTTAATTGTGTGTTTAGTGTATACGTGTGTGTCCATGTAATTTATTTAACAAACACATATATAGAACTGTAATATTCCAGAAAGTATTCTACTTGCTTTATTTATTTTAACTCAGTTAATCCTCAAAAAATGATATAGGAACTTTCAGTTTTCCCTTTTTGAATATAAGGAAAATAAATTATGAAGGAGCTAAGTGTCTTTATAGCTCATACAGCTAGTAAAGGAAAAGGTTAGAAATCAAACATTGTCAGCCAGCTTTCAGTGTCCCTGCTCTTGTGTAGATGGCACTATTATCTCACTTATTTACTTGCCCACCCTCTTTGTCATGATTCCTTACCCCAGTCCCATTGCCATGACTTGTGTTGATTTACTATAGGAAGAAGAATTTTCCCCTTCTCATTTGATAATGCTTGGCCATTTGACTTGCTCTGGCCAGTGGACTGTAAACAGAAGTGCAAGATGCCAGTATAAGCATACAATTTAAGGATCATCAAGTGCTTTTACTACTTTTTTTCTGCTTCAACAACGGTTTGTAACATGTAAGCTCTACTTCAGCCTGGGTCCCAGAATAATGAAGCTTGATTGTTACTAACTTTTAACTAATGTGTATTGATTCTTCACAAGAAAAAACTGTGTTTTTATAAGCAAATAAATGATGTACTCAAGATATTAAATGCTTTAATCCCATGGAATGACATCACCAAAGATATCCTTTTGAAAGTACATATTGCTTTTTCAAGTACATTTTCTCATTAAAACTAGAGCTTTTGCAGTAAACTTTGGACAATTGGAGATCCCCTAATTATTTCACTGAGATTCACCCATATAAGACATATTCTAATAACAATGTAAATTTGGTGTTTTTAAAAATTAATGTTTTATTTTACTTAGAGCTTAATAAGTGGAGAATTATGGATGCATCTCCTTAATCAAGTATTCCAAGTTAACACCGTAAGTAATGAGACAAATCGTACACCCCTTGATGACACACAAAGTAGGTCACACGATAATATTTTGACATTACTGAAAACATGCATAATCTCAATATAATCCTGAAAAAAGCATCAGACAAACACAAATTAAGATTCATGTTACTGACCAGAGCTCTTCAAAAGTATCATGGCAAGGAAAGAAAAGGAAACACTGACCCTGAAATTTAAAAGAAAATTCACAGAAAAATTAGTAAAATTATGCAAAAAAATCTGTACAATATTTAACTGTATAGTACCCATTCAATTTTCTGTTTTTTTAATAGTACTATGCATACATAAGTTGTTAACCCTAGGGTAAGCTGAATGAAGGGCACAGATATACTGTGATCGATTTTTGCAACTTTTCTAGAAATCTAAACTCATTTTAAAATTAAAGAAAAAGTTTTGTATCAGATAAATCTTTCATTTCTTAATGCTATAAAATTTAACAAACAAAATCTGAATGTTTTCATCAAAATATTATATTTCCATCATATGACAAGTCATCCAGAATATATTGCCTTAAACTATTTATTTTCCAAAATTCCTTGGATCAGTTGTTGATGGTCTGGACCTGCCTAGCTGATCTTTCTGTTGGGCTTTCTCATGTAAACTGAAGAGTTATCTAGCAGGTGGATGGTTAAATCTTATGGCTGGGGTACCTTCTTTTGCTGCCAAGTGACCTTTGATCCTCCAGCAAGCTAGCTCAAGCATTTTTCACATGGTGGTCTCAAGGTTTCAAAAGCAGAAACAAGATAAGTCCCACTGTTCAAGTGTTTCTTAATCCTTTTCTTAAATCATATTTGTTAACGTCATATTGGCTAAAACAAATTACATAACTTATCTCTTAATGGAAAGAGCTACAATATCACAATACAAAGTAAGGTCTATAGTCAGAGATGGAAAGAATATGTGATCTTTCTTTGTGCAATCTACCATGCTTGCCCAATTTATCTGTCTTCTTCATACATTAGATGTTTATCTTTGTGTTTTAGAAATAACTATCTCTTCAATGCCAGAGATTATGTCTAATTAGTTCTTTGTATCTAGCATAATGCAAGAATTCATTAACTGCTAAAGAATAAGTTAATGATTGATTAAATGAAATAGTTATTAGCCTACTTATAATGATGAACAGGAATTGGGAGACTTGACATTAAAATGGGAAATATGTATTAATCTTTATTTGTATTCATAATGCTGTGCACAATTTTTTATAAGACTTTTAGGCTTTTGTCTTTCAGTTCTGTCATTTACCTAATTTTTCCTTTATTTTCATTCTAATAAATGGTCCACTTTGGCTATACTTAAATTCTTTCTCTTCTGTATTTTGATTTTCAGAGGATCCATATCTATTAAATTTATTTTGCTTATTGACTTTTTATTGATTTTATTAATATAATTATTTACCTCCATAGATACTTGTTGAATTCTTACTATGGGACAAACAAAATGCTTGATTGTTCTCAAAATCATATTTCCCAGAATTTTTAATGACCAGTTTTCTTGTTGCTCAGGTATCATATAAGCTTTATTTTATTGCTTTATTTCAAAAACTCAAATGCCTTGGACTTTATCACTGTTTAAAACCAACACCATCATCAATAACAAAAACAAAATTGATGAATTATTCCAAATTTAAATAATGAATACTTAATAAACAAACCATATAAAATACAGTTCACAAACAAGAATTATTAAGATTTATATTAAAATTATATTAAATTAAACTGTTTTATTTGATAAAGAAACAATACCATATAAACATTAATAATTTTTAAACCTGGAGTGTTTAAAATTTTGTTTTTAGTTATTTGAAGAAAACATCTGGTCTTCTTCATTATTTTATATTCAGCACCTGCTTCAATGGTTGATAAATTGTAAACAAACAAAAAATCCAGTTAGAGTCATGAAGTAATAAATGACTATGGCTGGCAGTTTCAACAGAGTAGGTACATCCCTAGAAAATCCATCCTTTAACTGTTTATTCCCTTCATTCACATTCAACTGTGAAAAAAAATGTTTCCTTATTAAATGTCTTTTATTCATGAATGACTTTGCCTAAGCATCATTTACATGGAAGAAAAAAGTGCATACTGCTAGAATATTAAAGTGAATTAATTTTCTTTTAATTTACTACCTCTTGTATAGCCTTTTTATGATCATGGCTTATATATTTTTCTTATACTTTTTGAAAAGCATTAGAGGAGCATTAACTTGAGGGAGCTGTAATTTTAGTGTCTCCTTGAGAAGAGTAAAAACACTGTATGCTAACAGGTACCTCTAGCCCCCATTTCTTTGGATACTACACATAGCCTCTGCTTCTTGTAAAGAAAATCCTTAAGGAGAGCAGTCACTTCTTAGCACTTTGTTTTTTACAGAAGATAAGAACATATTTCTTTTACCCTACTTTACTAATGCACAAAGCCTTTGCATACTGAAGAAAATAAATAAAAAACAACTGTAAGCTTAAAGGAAAATATGAGAAAAGGAGAGAAAAATAAATCAAATTTACTTTCCTTTTATCTGTCAATTTTCCTTCTTCATTTATTTTCTACAACAAATCCATTCCTCAACAATTGATAATAACACTTGAATTAACAGTCTGTTTCTAATCAAGTCTCTCTCTAATTCAGTTGTTTTTTTATTTCCCATTCCTAGACTCATCCGCATTCTCTTCCTGAGGAAAGCAAGCAAATCATTAAGTGAGATAAACAGTGGTTAACTGGAAAATAAACAGGCTTCTAATACGCAGTCAAAACCAGTCACTTACGTAGAATACACCCTATAATCAGGACAGAGCCATTGTGCATAGCAAGTAAGAGGTAAGTATAGCAGATATTTCTCAGGCCACAATAATCTAAGATTGTAGAGCATAAATTTTTTTTTTTATCAAATCAATACAGTTAGAGTAGCAAACTCAAATCTACCATATTTAAGTGATAAACAATCTGTAGAGTAGCGTAGGTAAAGAGCACTCAGCCATTTCCCAAGATATCCATATGTCCTTTGGATCCACCTCAGGGTGCTTCAAAACAGCAAGAAGCATATTTGAGAAATGGTTCATCCCTTTGCTCTTTGCAGCTCTAACTAATATAAAGTAGTACTTAAAGCTATGTGTTTCTGTTCTGAAGCTTATTGTCTACTATATTTTCCTTCTACAATTTGATTTTACCTGCATGGTAGATTTTTTTTAATATTGAAACAAATCTGAAAAATTATAAAGGACTAAAAGCATCAGGTTTATGAACTGTCTTGGATGAATTCACCCTTGTTTCTTTTGAATAATAATAATAAGAGAACAGAAGATTCAGCTCAATACAATAAAACCTGCTAAGTTATATTAACCCTCTCATCACTCATATTTCTATTCTATTTTATAAGCACAATATGACATCTGATTTCTTTATTTATATAACAATCATTTAAAATAATTTATTATTATGTATGTCAAACAACATAATAGTCAATACTAATTAAAACCATATGACCCATATATTTTTAAAATTATAATACTAAAACTTGTTTGGAATATGGGTTAAAATGACAAAAAGGCTGGTTATCTATAGACCAAAAATAAAAAATGTAGTTAAAATCACAGGAAGATCAGCTCTATGCTTTGTGACCACCTAGAGGGGTGGGACAGGGAAGGTGGGAGGGAGACGTAAGAGGGATTCACTTTGTTATAAAGGAGAAATTAACACACCATTGTAAAGCAATTATACTCCAATAAAGATGTTTATATATATATATATATATATATATATATATAAAAGCATATCTTCCATCTCTTCTCTAACATTTAACTTTTTTTCTTCTGACAGATATGACTCTCCCCTGAAGATACTGATTTCCCTGCAGTCCTAATAGAGGTGGCTACTTTTTTTGCCCATGGCCCTTTTCCCAGTGAGTCTGGAGCTAGAAGCATCACTACTCCTCATTACCCCATTCTAATAACTTCCCCTCCTGCTTCCCTACACTCTCAGCTTTAAATCTCATGTTATCAGACTATGCTACCATGATTCTTCACTGCTGCTGTCATTTAATGACACTACCTTGTTTGCCTTATTTAAGACAATCTCAATGTCCCAATAATAAATATTTTTAGCACTCTGGAGTCTTGATTTTTCTCCAAGTGTTACCTTGATCTCAAAATTATATCAGCTTCTCAATCCTCTGTTAAACCATTAGTTTTGTTGTTAGCAGTGGTATGTGTTTCTTTTAAAATTACCAATTCTACAATTCTTCTATGCTCCTAATTATGGGGATTCACTGTCCACTGATTTCTATATTCTAGCTCATTTCTTCTAGAACATGGAGTTCAGTAATTCTGCAACTCCATTAGGACCTCCAGTTTCTTGATCCTACCACCTTCTCTGCGTCCCTCACCCTTTAGATATTCTTACTCCATTCCCTGGACCCCCTTTCCTTGCCTTGTTTTATTTTATTTGCTTGGAAAAACCACTTTATATTATTTTGCACATGCAGATATGCCAGGAAAGCTGGAGAAGAAAACACCACCATGGTAATTCAGCTCACAATAAATCCACAGCCACAAAACTGAAGGTGCCCTTGGTGCTGTTAGAATATCTCATCTTTGCCTTAACCACTTCACTTTTTCACTCAAATCAGGTATTCAATACTTAACACCTTTCCCCTCTTCTCAAGTCTCCTCCCCATTTTTAGTTTTAGCTAATTATCTTGATTCCTACTTCTCTGAAAAATCAAGCAACTACTAGAAAACACCAAAAATTTCCACCATCACAAACACACACATGCACACCACTATTTGTCTTACCATTTGTATCACATTTCCCTGCCTGTTACCATAGATAAATTATTCCTACTCATGCCATATATCTGAGCCCTCAATTTGGACACTAATTTCAATCCCCTATATAATGAAATATTACTCAGCCATAAAAAAAATGAAATTGAGTTACTTGTAGTGAGGTGGATGGACCTAGAATCTGTCATACAGAGTGAAGTAAGTCAGAAAGAAAAAAACAAACAAACAAAAAAATTGTTCTGATGAACCTAGGGTCAGGACAGGAATAAAGATTCAGACATAGAGAATGGACTTGAGGACAAGGGGAGGGTGAAGGGTTAGCTGGGAAGAAGTGAGAGAATAACATTTACATATATACACTACCAAATGTAAAATAGATACCATGTGGGAAGCAGCTGCATCTCACAGGGATATCAGCTCTGTGCTTTGTGACCACCTAGAGGGGTGGGATAAGGAGGGTGGTAGGGAGACGTAAGAGGAAGGGGATATGGGGATATGGGGATATATGTATACATATTGTGGTTCACTTTGTTATACAGCAGGAACTAACACAACATTGTAAAGCGATTATACCCCAATAAAGATGTTTAAAAAAAAGCAATCTGTTCATTTTTTAAGGCAAAAATATAATCATAATTTTTATGTGTTTTCCCCTTTTACTGCAATTTCATATATAATATGCTAGTAATTTCAGAGGGAACGGTATACTTTATGGAGTGGGAGATTTTATTTTTTTATTTTCCTATAATGTTCCTTCTATTATTAACCTCTGATGTTATTAAATCCTACTGCAATATTCTTCTTGACATAGAGCCTGTATGAAAAGTACCATTCTTCAGAAATTTCATTAAGATCAGCCCATGAACTGCTTCCTTATTTATTCCTGCATGAACAGTGTTATTCTCATCTTTCTCATGGCACTGACCCATCATTATGTCTGAGGAAGGAAATCAGATTTTCAATTTTCTGGGCAGTGAGAAGGGGATTTCTGTTTTTCAAGAGCCTAAAATCCTAGGTATTATTTACACAGTGTGAATTAACATAGGTTAGCAGCAGATAAGGTTTTAAGGTGTTTTATGACTAGGGGGAGTAATGAACAATGTTTTAGATTTAAAAAAATAAACCTGTCATGACTGTGTGTTCCACAATGAAATAGAGAAATAAAGGATCTATTCGCTTTATCTACCCACTTTTGGAAGAAAGGATTGATGTGGCAAAGAATTTATGTGTGTTGCTTTTTGAAAGACTATCTTTACAAAATAAACATAGTATATGAAGGATCACTGTTGGTTTTACTTTATGTCAGAAATACACCTCCGGTGTTAAAATACTGTGTTTCCCTTCTTTTAAACTACTCTCCAATTTTTCTATTATCTGAAGTCAAGATCTTTTAAAGTCTGGATCAAGGATATCCAAAGGATCTGCTTAATTGATTACTTCAAAATGACAATTATTTTTTTCACATTTCCTTTAGCTATTGCTTCCTGAGGTTACGGTTTGCAGCTATTCCCAACACCCAGCTTCCCCTTGGCCTCCCCCTAGCCTAACTGGTTGGCATTAAACCCAGGCCACCTGGTCTCCATGACTCTTTAGATAACAGAGGAGCTGTGAGAGTCCCTGCACTCTAAGGAGTGTGCTCTCCCCATTTGTTCTTGAAATGACAAACCTATAGAAATGGAGAACACAATAGTGGTTGGCAGATCTGTGGGGGGGTGAAAGGAAATTAGATGTGATTCTAAAATGACAATACAAGGAATCCTTGAGGTAGTGCAACTGTTCTGTATCTTGAAAGGTGGTGGCCATCAAATGAATCTACTTATGTGATAAAGGGACATAAAAGTAAACACACATACACATAAACTCGTGAATACAAGTAAAACTGGGGAAGTCTGTACAAGGTGGGTGGATTATATCAATGTAAAATTTCTGGTTGTGATATTGTATACGTATTAGGAGAAATTAGGTAAAGGCTGGAAGGAATCTCTGTGTTATTTCTTAGAACTGAACGAAAACCTACAATTATGAAAATGAAAAGCTTAATTAATAAACTTGACAAAGGTGCATGGTGCACTGTTTCATTAATAAAATACAGAATATCACCCACAGATTTAGGATAAATACTACAGAGCTACTGTAATTGGTAACAGGACTTTTTGAGAAATCAGACTATAATTTGCAACCTGATATCTCATGAGAATTTAGAGAAAAGCATACTCTATTTAGGAGCAGAAATACAAGACTCTTCTGATTTGTAAACTTTGGAGCTTGTGAAACGTAAAGAGAAATATTAAGAACGTAGCTGTTATTAATTAATGCAGACACTTAAAAATATTGCTATAGTTATTAGAGTTGAAATGACAGCTACAATAACAGTAAAAAGAAAAATCATTTCATATCTAGTAAAATTGAGGCAGGAGATAGATGGGCTCCAGGTTAGGTATTTACAACTGGCCTCCTGTTTACATTTCATGGGGCAGGGAAAAGTGGCTTCAGACCCGACACTTACAACTAGTCTCCTGTTTGCATTTCCTGAGACGGGAGGTAGATGGGTTCCAGGTTAGACATTTAAATCAGCCTCCTATTCACTCTCAAAATGGAAGCTATGACAGGGACAGGGTAAATAGCCAGGCTTTGGCTCTTGTGGACGCTTTAAGAAAACATTCATGGCAAGAACAAAGAGGGGCAAAACCTCATTTGAGTAAGGGATCAAGGGATTTCCATTTCCCCCATCCTTGGGGCAAGGGAGACACTACATATGCGTGGAAAGGCTCCTTGGGGGTCAAAAGTCAGGGGACAATGCCAGGAGATAATGAGTCTTGTTTCTCCCAGAGGCTTTCATGTCAAGATCTATCTTGGCTGAGATAGATAGTTTGCACCTAAGGGGAGGGTCCTTAGACAAATTAACCAGGGGGGCACAAAACAAGATGATTGATTGGCCAGAAGGAAGACAAAGACCCAGAAAACTGCCCCCTTATAAAGAATTTAAACTTCCCAAAGTTGCGACTCTCTCTCTGAGTTTGCCTTTGCATCTTTCTGCATGTACCTTGCTTTTCCAATAAGTTTTTACTTTTCTCTTTACCTTCTGCCTCCTCGCTTGAATTTTTTTTTTTGACAAGACAGGCAAGAACGGGGGATCCAGGCCGTAGCCACTGGCCTCTGTGATCTAGTGGTTAGGACTCCCAGTCCGGGAACTAAGATCTTGCTTCCAGCTACTGCTCGCTACTGCTTGCTGCAAACTTCCCCTTACTGATGTGTGCATCCAAAATCCAAATCCCCTTTTCAGAAATACGGGAGAGTGGGAGAAATCCTACAGAAATTTGAAAGCTCACGTGGATATTGCAAGCATGTCATAAATAAGACATTTAAATGTCATGCAACCCTTTCTTTCTATTCTATCATTTTGATCCTAAAATAAGGGCATGGTTTCAATGTTCCCTTTGACTTGTTTCTAGGTTTACCTTTTCAAATATGGTAAGCATTTGATATAGTTCCTGCATGCTTGAAATTAATTATATTTAAATTCCTTTAGCTTTCCTAACTACCAATAATTTAAAAAAAATAAAATTTTATTTTAAGCTTAGCATATCATATAGATTTATCCTTCATTGAAAATATATAACAGTGCATTAAATTTCTCATAATGACCATAATATCAAACAAATAATGACAAATACTTAACGGTTCTTCATTTGGTAACTACCTCAAAAATTCTTGGATTAAATACTTTCCAAAACAATGTTATTAAATTAATATTTTTTTTCTAATTTTCTTATTCACCATTACGGTAAGAATTTTTTTTTAATGACGTCTGCATTTTTCCTTCTTAAATTTTACTTGTTTCACCAACCTCATAAATTGAGCAATTTAATTTTAAAGTGCCCCAAATATTTGGCTAATACATAAAAACAAAATAAAGAGTAATTATATGTTCATTAAATTTTCTTTTTGCTAGAATTAAATACTAGTTTGTGGCAAATTTACATGAAAACAACTACAGGGACTCACAAAGGAAAAAAAAAATCAAAACATAATTTTGAACCAGATGTCCCCACTACATATCACATAGACATATAAGATATAATGGATAAAATGCTTCTGAAGCTCAAAAATTTTCATGTAGATTCTCCTAATGTTATGCTTAATTAAACAAGCCAATATGCCCAAATATTTGTGCTTTTCTATTAAATCAATGACTAAGAAAATGACTTTTAATTTAATTACTCTAATATGTATTTAGTATCATCCGAGTCTTTATTAGTTTGCCAGGGCTGTCATAACAAAGGGCCACAAACTGGGTGATACTGGTTTAATGTAAATTTATTTTATCACAATTCTTGAGGCTATAAGGCCAAGACCAAGATGTCAGAAGGCATGGTTTCTTCCGAGAGCTTTCACCTTGGCTTGCAGATGGCTTGTGTCTGTCTTCTCTCTGTTTCTTCCCATGGTTTTCCCTCGTACATTTCTGTGTCCAGATTTTCTCTTCTTATGTGGAAAGCAATCATATTGGATTGGAGCCAACCCTACTGACCTCATTTTTAACTTAATTAACTCTTTAAAATCCTATATCTGAATATAGTGGCATTCCATTGTACTGGGTTATAGAACTTTTTCACATGAATTTTAGGGAGATTCAATTCATTCCATAAAAGTAGTAAACACTATTCTGGTTTCAGTTTCCCACAAAAAATTTTAACTGATATATTCATGACACATCCTCAATGTTCCTAAGATTCCAGTTTTCCCATATCTTATTTACCATTTAAGCTATCATTTCTACCTCTTGAAAAACAAATCATAAAAATGTTGGGGCTCTAGTAAAGATTTACTTTATTGGATTGGAAAATCCAATTGTGAAAATGACTGTACTACTCAAAGCAATCTACAGATTCAATGCAATCCCTATCAAACTACGAATGGCATTTTTCACAGAACTAGAACAAAAAATTTCACAATTTGTATGGAAACACAAAAGACCCCTAATAGCCAAAGCAATCTTGAGAAAGAAAAATGGAGCTGGAGGAATCAGGCTCCCTGAATTCAGACTATACTACAAAGCTACAGTAATAAAGACAGTATGATACTGGCACAAAAACAGAAAGATTGATCAATGGAACAGGATAGAAAGCCCAGAGATAAACCCATACACATATGGTCATCTTATTTTTGATAAAGGAGGCAAGAATATACAATGGAGAAAAGACAGCCTTTTCAATAATTAGTGTTGGGAAAACTGGACAGCTACATGTAAAGGAACTAAATTAGAACACTCCCTAACACCATACACAAAAATAAGCTCAAAATGGATTAAAGATCTAAATGTAAGGCCACACACTATAAAACTCTTTGAGGAAAACTTAGGTAGAACACTCTATGACATAAATCACAGCAAGATCCTTTTTGACGCACCTCCTAGAGAAATGGAAATAAAAACAAAAATAAACAAATGGGGCCTAATGAAACTTAAAAGCTTTTGCACAGCAAAGCAAACCGTAAACAAGACCAAAAGACAACCCTCAGAATGGGAGAAAATATTTGCAAATGAAGCAACTGACAAAGGATTAATCTCCAAAATTTACAAGCAGCTCATGCAGCTCAAATATCAAAAAAAAAGAAACAAACAACCCAATCCAAAAATGGGCAAAAGACCTAAATATACATTTCTCCAAAGAAGATATAAAGATTGCCAACAAACACATGAAAGGATGCTCAACATCACTAATTATCAGAGAAATGCAAATCAAAACTACAATGAGGTATCACCTCACACCAGTCAGAATGGCCATCATCAAAAAAACTACAAACAGTAAATGCTGGAGAAGGTGTGGAGAAAAGGAACTCTCTTGCACTGTGGTGGGAATGTATATTGATACAGCCACTATGGAGAACAGTATGGATGTTCTTTAAAAAACTAAAAATAGAACTACCATATGACCCAGCAATCCCACTACTGGGCATATACCCTGAGAAAAACATAATTCAATAAGAGTCATGTACCAAAATGTTCATTGCAGCTCTATTTACAATGGCCAGGACATGGAAGCAACCTAAATGTCCATTGACAGATGAAAGGATAAAGAAGATGTGCCACATATATACAATGGCATATTATTCAGCCATAAAAAAGAAATGAAACTGAGTTATTTTTATCAAGGTGGAAGGACCTAGAGTCTGTCATACAGAGTGAAGTAAGCCAGAAGGAGAAAAACCAATACTGTATGCTAACACATATATATGGAATCTTAAAAAAAAAAAAAAAAAAAGATCTGAAGAACATAGGGGCAGGAAAGGAATAAAGATGCAGACGTAGAGAATGGACTTGAGGACATGGGGAGGGGGAAGGGTAAGCTAGGATGAAGTGAGAGAGTAGCATGGACATATATACACTACCAAATGTAAAATAGATAGCCAGTGGGAAGCAGCCACATAGTACAGGGAGATCAGCTCAGAGCTTTGTGACCACCTAGAGAGGTGGGATAAGGAGGGTGGGAGGGAGATGCAAGAGGGAAGAGTTATGGGGATATATGTATATGTATAGTTGATTCACTTTGTTATAAAGCAGAAACTAACACACCATTGTAAAGCAATTATACTCCAATAAAGATGTTAAAAAAAATATATGTTGAAGGAGGCCAAAAAAAGTAAATTAAAAATCCTTTAAAAATCTCCATTAACTGTCTTAGAGGGGGAGTGGGAACTTGTATTTCATTGACTGTAGTTTATGCAAATAGGATCAGAGAAATTAACAACAAAAAATGATTTACCTTATAAGTTATAGCTTAGAATTTTTTAAATGATTCAATTTTATATCTTTATAATTTTATCATTAATAAAAATCTACAGTAAACATATTATATGTATATATAAAATATTCTATTTTCCACATTTAAACCCTGAAGAGTATGTAAATTGCCCCACTATATGACATTTTATGATTAATTTATTTGATTGAAAGAAAAAAATGTGTTTTTAAACAGGACCTATGTTATGAGAAATTATATGAGATATTTAGATCCCAACGAGATAAAATAAATCAATTTGTTTAATCAGCTTCATAAATCTGTTTCAGAAAGATTACTAAATATGACTTCTCTCTTAATATAAGTAATTTGGCAATGGGACAATGCCGTTAAAGCAAAAAAGAGGTGTAAAACCACAGCACACAGCTAATGAAGGCAGAGTGTGATGCCTTCTGCCAATTTAGAAGTCACTGAGAACCATCTAAGCATGAAATCAGAGCAGATGTAAGAAAGACAAAACCACTTTAGTTATTAGTTTCTTGTTGCCTATGTAACAAATTGCCACAAACTTATTGTCTTACACAATGAAAATGTATTTTCTTTAGTTCTTGATGTGAGAAGTACAAAATGAGTCTTAAGAGACCAAAATCAAGTTATCAGCAGGGGTGATTCTTTCTGGAGGCTCCAGGGGAGTAACCTTCCCCTGCTAGCTGGCAGCTGGCAGCTGGCAGCTGGCATTCCTTTGCTTGTGGCCACATCATTCCAATCTCTGCTCTTTACCTCACGTTGCCTTCCTCCTCTTCTCTGGTCACATATTCCTTTACCTCCTTCTTATAAGGATACTTATGATTACATTTAGGGCCCATGTGGATAATGCAGGATAATCTCCCCTTATCAAAATGCTTAACTTTATTACATCTGCAAATTCTCTTTTGCCACATAAGACAACATTCACAGGTTCCAGGGACTAGGACCAGGATATCTTTGGAGGTTATTATTACTACAGTCTATATTTTCTTCAATTTTTTGGGTACAACTTCATGGGATACTTAAAATTTATCAACCTACAGTATCTAACAAAGTATTTTGGGAGCAGAGATTGTGTGTCAATTTAAGGGTCTGTCTAAGTATATGTAGGAAGCTCTAGACTTCTTGTGGAGCACGAAGTAGGGATATACAATGGGTTATTTCTCACCCAAATAAGTCCTTTTTCACATTTAAGAATCTAACGTCCCCATATAGAGCTAGAGGCATTGCTGTTTATTCACGAGCATATTTAAAATTCTTCTAGATACCAAAATATAAATAAAATCCATTGCATTAGAAAATCTTTTTGAGATTAAGTTTTCTTCTGTATAATCAGTACTCTCATATAGGTTATCTTACTAGGATATATCTGGCAATAATATCATATACTTAAATGCATCAATTTTAAATATTTTTCTGGTTATTTTAGACATATTCATCTTGTTACTGTACCTAGATTGGAAATTCCTTAAGGAAATAAGATCACTGCATATGTATTCTGCAGTTGCAATAGCTTAGATCCATTCTTAAAGATAGCCCTGGAGGATCACTGTCTTCCTCTACAGGGATGAGAGAGCTTTTTTTGTATATTTGATTTTAATATTTGTGGTTCAATAACACACAGATTTCACCTACCCCCTTTTTATGATGCTAACCTAGGGGTTCAGCTGACTTTTGAAGGTCAGCATTCCCCAACTTATTCTCTAAGGACACTTCCTCATGTGTAACAAAATTTTTACAGTCAAAGACAACGTAAGAACATAAGGACAATGTCATGATTTTTTTAAATGAAATATAATGTATTTAATGCACAATTTTGTTTTGTTTTCATTTTAACATCGTGTTCATCCAATCATGAATTTAGTGTAAACCAGTAAGTAGTATCAGATAATTCTGTTCTGACTGCTCAGTTGCTTGCACCATACCCATAAATATTATTAACACTATCCCTAGCTTTGATTTAATTTGGGGGGTCTTTAAAGGTCCTTTTGTTTTCTATAAAAAGATGGTTATATTAGGATTTTAGTTGTTTTCTGTAGTTTTTTAATATAGCCATACTTATCACAGCAAACATTTGACAACCTTAGATCAATACTCTCTCTATATTTATTAATTTATTTATGTATATATTTTCTGTAATTATGCATTTATTTTCAGTTATTAACATTTTATAGTTCAGGAAATACAAAAATCAGCTGACGAATAGATTATTTTGTTACTTCATAGACAGACCCTCCTCGACAAAAGATTAACTGAGGTTTTCATTCACTAGGTAAAACAGTTTATTTTATTTTACTGATGGAAGTTTCTTAAAGGATGATTTTACCAGAGACCAAAGTGTTATTAATATGTTTTTATTTGTATGTTGCCTGAGGTAGTAGATGAGAAAAAAAAAGTCTTAGCTCATTTCCTTTGTAAAATCCATAATGCACAGAATTTGAAATAGGAAATAAGCCATGGAACAGACTGAAATAAACTCATAAAATTAAAAGAAGCTTAAGATAAAATGAGACATATTCCACACACATTTATAAACACACTGCTTTAAAGGTGATAGCAAATGTGTTAAATGTGATAGACAGCGAGGTATGATGAACTGTATGTTAAGTGCAGCCTTCAGATACAAGAATATCTGTGCTAGAATAATTTAAGATATAATTTTGTATGTTGAAATATAAACTTTAGAATCCTAAGATCTTTAAGTGAGTAAAAATCTCACAGGCCCTCTAGCCATATCCCATTACCTGTAAAAATATCTCCAAATGTTCCCGGCCACTATTCATCTTTTTCTGCTTAGAACTTACAGGATCAGAATGCTTTCTACCTCAGCCTATGGTTGTTATGAAAAGCCTCAGGTGTTCTAGACATCTTCCTAGAATGGAACACAGTTTCTTATCTGTTAATTTTACCCCTTGCTCTTGGCCAGAAAGACTGCCTAACCACTTTTCAAACCATAATGAGCTTAAATACCTTAAAAATTATCAGATATCTTCTTAGTTCTCTCCATCCACTGCCTAACCACTTTTGAAAACATAATGAGCTTAAATAGCTTAAAAATTATCAGGTCTCTTTTTAGTTCTCTCCATCCAAAGTGAAAATGTTCATGTTATATACTACTACTTTCAGTCTTGAAGCTTAATCTCTTCAGATATACAAAGAACTGAGACTAATATTTACTTAATCTCTTTATAATCTTAGACTTTTTAATTGAAAAAAATTAATTGAAAAAAATTATTGAATGTTTTGAATTCAATTGAATAATTTTGAAAATTTTTGAATTCAATTTAATTAAATTGAAAAAATGCTCAGATCTTAAATATACAGTGTGATGAATGTTGACTTTCATGCCCCATGTAAACACCAACCCAAAACAAGTTACAGAATATTTGCTTTATTCTGAAAAGTTCCTTCATAATATAATTTCCAGTTGCTTCCCAACCCTGAGAGGCAAGCTTCAATCTGTTCTCTATCATCAGGAATTAGAGTAAAGAGATAACAGTTCAGCATCTGTCAGGAAGGGAGGAAAAACTCAAAAATTTTGGCAATGATTAAGATATGTGGATGGTGCCGGGGATCCCATAGAAAATATCCAAAGGTGATTTCGGGAGTGTGGGGCAAGCAAACAAATAAACACTATCTCCTCTGGGTATTTCTAAAAAGAGTGAGACATATCTATGGAACAAATGATTTTTCTAAGATGCATTTGTGATTGTTAATTACCACATCATTAAAAAAAGAAGTTTGACAGGAGTGCCTGATTTTGATCTCCTTTAGCACAAACCATGGTTCTATGTCACCTTTCCTTTCATCATAGCCATAATCCTAAAATGACTGATGCCTCTGTCACTGTCTTTGTGCAGTACCTCGGTTTATATGTCACTGTACCTATATTAATGTATTTATACTACTGGGTAACTAAATTTAGTATAGATTTTACTCTCTACATTGCACTTCCAAGATGTTTGTGGTTATTTTTCTAGATGGTTCAGTCAGGAGTTTCAGCCATGATAGTGACATAAGGACAAGGGGACAGTGACCCGTCATGAATGTTTCCCTCAATAAAGTATCTCCTATAAATTAAGTCTAGTTGATGTTTAGAGTTGCGTTGCTCAGATTTTTGGTGACATTTCCCTATCATCTGAGATTTATTCCAAAGTTTTGCCCCATTAGAATAGCATTATTGAATATCCTTAATATTTCTCAAAGTCCTTAGGCAGTTCAATTCTTTTCTGATGAATGATTAATCTCATCTGGGTTTAACCACTGGTGGCTGCTTTCCTTATCTCCTTTCTGTTGAAGAATCCATACATATTGTCACATGCACATGCCACTGTGGTGGGAAAGTTAGATGTCCAAAGTTGAGTAACCACTTGAAATAAAACTAAATGGATTATTTGTGGGTTTGATTATTTCCAATATTTTAAAGCACTAAAAAAAATTGTATGGCCATCAAAATGTTGACTATGTTCATGTATTTTAACATAAAGAGAAGTAACACTCAAGAAGCACCCAATCATCCCTTTATGTTTTATGGACACAAAATTATATCAACATTTTAAGTCAACTAAACACTTTAATCTGTCTCAATTCTGCTTTTAGAGACTTGCAAATAACAAACACCAAACCAAACACTGAACTCTGTCTCTATTCTTTGACACTCCTGATGTATGAGTCATGCCCTGGCAAGAAACAGAAATCTATTAGAACAAGTTTAGTTTAAGAGAATGTAATTCAGTAACCAGAAGAGATATCTACAGGTCTAGAGAAGCAGCTGGGGAGTTGTTACGGTCAACCACCCTTAGACCTAAAGGAGTGAAGGGAGGAGATAATGTCAACAGAGCCTAGTGAGAGCTGGAATCATGGAGAAGGGCTATTTATTTAGACCTGTAGACGTAGAAAGAAGCAGCTATTCCTCTGCATTTTGCTAGTGAAAGGAATGAAAGATGTCTTGCAGTGGAAATTCTAAACATGTCAGTTTAGATAAAATATTCTTCTTGGCTGGGTGGAGCTTAACCACCGCCCTGCCCTTAGTACCACACTAGAGGGCATATCCATTTCTAAAAAATATCACATAACAATAACACATAGGACTTTGATTCACATTCCATTGTGCACGTGCAGTCATGTGGCCAAATCTAACTGCAAGGGAGACTGGGAAATATAGGCTACCTGTATACCCAAGAAGAAGAGAAATTAAATTTTTGTTTTGTTTTATTCTGTTTTGTTTACTAAATACTAGCAATTTCTACTGCATGGGGATTATGAAGATGAATATTTAAATATATAACTCTTTCTAAACATGCATTTGCAATATTTGTTTTTCAGGTTTAAGTTTGCCTGGAGTTAAATTCTAAGATAAAACGTAAGCTCATCATTTCTATGTATGATGATTTTTTAAAATGTAGAAGTTTAATCAGTGTAGATTGAGTTCAAGTAACTTGTCTTGCCTGTAAATTTGGGTAATCCCACAGAGACAAAATTTTCTTCCTTGTTTTATTTTCAGACACACTCATCTATTTATATGTAACAGTGTTAAGAGCTACAATTATAAAAAAGAAAAAAAAGTAAATTTCTTTCTGCCTCTTAGAAAACCTGTTTTTGTACACTTATTGCTTCTGAAAACTTGAGTGTCATTTTAACAGCCCCTCTCTGGAAAGCCATTTAAAGTCAATACACAATCCATTGAAGTCCTGTTATTTCTTCCACTAAAGCAACATTTGTCATACTTCTACTAAATGTCAGACATGGTGTTATGTGTTGATAATATAATGATAAAAGGTAGATTTTCTTCTTTGTCCTATATAATGTTTATATCATATGATGATAAAACTAAAACTATCAATTAAACACTTACTATATTTTCACTTAAACCTCAAAAATAGAATAAGTATTATTACCTTCATTTATAAAACATGGTTATTTAATTCAGAGAGAAGTAACTTGTCTGGGTCTTATGATTTATAAAAGTAAAGATCAAACACGAGCTACAAACTAAGTATTGGTATCCTTCCAGTCCCTTTTCATCACATATGGCATGTGATATTTTTCATATGTAACCAACACTGTGTTATAAAATGATCTTTTCATGCAATTTCCATAGAAAGTAGTATACCTTAAAATTTAGTTTTTCATGTTTAATTTTAAATTACTCCCTATTCTAATTTTCAAATAAATTATGCTTTGTGCATGTATCTCACCTCCATTTTCTAATAAAACTGTCTCTTTTTCTTTGAGGTAGTTTTAAATTTTGTTTTCTTCAAAGTGGGGTGATTATTTACTGACATTTTTTAAAACAATGAAAATACAGTGCCATCTTCTGTCAATGTCTTATTCAACAATTGGGTATAAAGAATTGAAAGACTGGGTTAATATGGATGAGCAAAAAAGAAGCAAATAATTTGGAGATTTTACTATCTTGGCATAATGTACTACATCTTTGAACACTTCCAAAGAGGCTAATTATTTGAGAGACCTCTTGGGACAAAGACATGTTTAAAACAGTGCGATTAATTATCCAAAACCTTTGAATATTCATTAAAACAATGGAGGGAAGAGGAAGGATTCAGAGTGAGACAAGTGACAGTGGCAGAAACAGTTGGCCAGTGTTTGTAGCAATTCTGTGTTAGTAGTATACTAGGAATATAAAATAAGCAATTCTCTATTTTTAAACCATTAATTAACTTCTACATTTGTCTATATCTTTGTAAATATATGATTGAGGGTGGACAGTTCTCTAATTATTCACTAGAATAAAAGATAGAGAAACAGTATTTTTTAAAATAACCTTTTAAGATTCAGTGTGAATGAATACTTTTTTTTTTTTATCTGCATGTTGTTCATAGAGTTCAACCTTAAGGCTAGAGATGTAACTAACATAAGTAAAATTTATTTTAGATTTATTATTTGGTTAAGAAAACATATTTTTTAAACACCTTGATATTTGGAAGAAAGTATTTTGAAGTCCATCTTAACTTTCATCCATTACTGCTTTCTCAAAGGAGAGAAACAAAAACAAACAAAATATTTTTAAAATCTATATATTCGACAAAGATTGCAAGAGCCATTTTTAAAGTCACTTTTAAAGTATTTTTAATAATATATCGAGATAATATTTACATTTTATGACTAGTAGCATTTTAAGAAACATCCCAGAAATCATGTTTAAAAATCCAGGGCAGGGATTTTTCTTCTAAGGAATTAAAGTAATCAAACGCAAGTCAGTGAGAGTTAGTGGATTGAAGTGCCCTTATCCATAAGACTCCAAAGAACAAAAATTAAAGGCAACTTCGGAGGAGCTTCAAGATGGCAGAATAGTAAGACTCGGAGATCACCTTCCTCCCCACAAGTACATCAGAAATACATCTACACGTGGAACAACTCCTATAGAACACCTACTGAACGCTGGCAGAAGACCTCAGACTTCCCAAAAGGCAAGAAACTCCCCACATACCTGGGTAGGGCAAAAAAAAAAAAAGAATAAACAGAGACAAAGGATAGGGACAAGACCTATACCAGTGGGAAGGACCTGTGAAGGAGGAAAGGATTCCACACACTGGGAGCCCCTTCGCGGGCGGAGACTGCAGGTGGCGGAGGGGGGAAGCTTCAGAGACGCGGAGGAGAGCACAGCAACAGGGGTGAGGAGGGCAAAGAGGAGAGATTCCCGCAGAGAGGACCGGTGCCAACTGGCACTCACCAGCCCGAGAGGCTTGTCTGCTCACCCGCCGGGGAGGGCGGGGCTGGGAGCTGTGACTCGGCTTCGGTCGGAGCGCAGGGAGAGGACTGGGGTTGGCAGCATGAACACAGCCTGCAGGGTGTTAGTGCACCACGGCTAGCCGGGAGGGAGTCCGGGGAAAAGTCTGGACCTGCCGAAGAGCCAAGAGACTTTTTCTTCCCTCTTTGTTTCCTGGTGCGCGAGGAGAGGGGATTAAGAGCGCTGCTTAAAGGAGCTCCAGAGACGGGCGTGAGCTGCGGCTATCAGCGTGGACCCGAGAGACAGGCATGGGACACTAAGGCTGCTGCTGCCGCCACCAAGAAGCCTGTGTGCAAGCACAGGTAACTATCCCCAACTCCCCTCCCGGGAGCCTGTGCAGTCCGCCACTGCCGGCCTCTGCCTGCCGCAGGCTCTCCCCACATCCGTATCCCTCCCTCCCCCCCGGCCTGAGTGAGTCAGAGGCCCCGAATCAGCGGCTCCTTTAACCCCGTCCTGCCTGAGTGGGAACAGATGCCCTCAGGCGACCTACACGCAGAGGCGGGTCCAAATCTGAAGCTGAACCCTAGGAGATCTGCGAAGAAAGAAGAGAAAGGGAAATCTCTCCCAGCAGCCTCAGGAGCAGCGGATTAAATCTCCACAGTCAACTTGATGTACCCTGCATTTGTGGAATACCTGAATAGACAACAAATCATTCCAAATATATATATATATTTTGTCCCTCTTTCTCTTTTTGTGAGTGTGTATGCTTCTGTGTCAGATTTTGTCTGCAGAGCTTTGCTCTTACCATTTGTCCTAGGGTTCTCTCTGTCCCTTTTTTTTTATTATTATTATTACTTTTCACAAATATTTTCTTAATAATTATTTTTTATTTTAATAAATTTATTTTATTTTTACTTTATTTCATGTTATCTTCTTTCTTTCTTTCTTTCTTTTTCTTTCTTTCTTTCTTTCTTTCTTTCTTTCTCTCTCTCTCTCTCTCTCTCTCTCTCTCTCTCTCTCTCTCTCTCTCTCTCTCTCTCTCTCTCTCTTTCTTTCTTTCTTTCTTTTTCTTACTTTCTATTTTTCCTCCCTTTAATTCTGAGCCGTGTGGATGAAAGGTTCTTGGTGCTCCAGCCATGTGTCAGGGCTGTGTCTCTGAGGTGGGAGAGCCAACTTCAGGACACTGATCCACAAGAGACCTCCCAGATCCATGTAATATCAAATGGTGAAAATCTCCCAGAGATCCCCTTCTCAACTCCAAGACATAGCTTCATTCAACGACCAGCAAGCTACAGTGCTAGACACCCTATGCGAAACAACTAGCAAGACAGGAACACAACTCCATCCATTAGCAGATAGGCTGCCTAAAATCATCATAAGGCCACAGACACCCCAAAACACACCACCAGACGTGGACCTGCCCACCAGAAAGATAAGATCCAGCCTCATCCACCAGAACACAGGCACTAGTTCCCTCCACCAGGAAGCCTACACAACACACTGAACCAACCTTAGGCACTGGGGACAGACACCAAAAACAACAGAAACTACGCCCCTGCAGCCTGTGAAAAGGAGACCCCAAACACAGTAAGTTAAGCAAAATGAGAAGACAAAGAAACACACAGTAGATGAAGGAGCAAGGCAAAACCCCACCAAACCTAATAAATGAAGAGGAAATAGGCAGTCTACCTGAAAAAGAATTCAGAAAAATGATACTAAAGATGATCCAAAATCTTGGAAATAGATTAGAGAAAATACAAGAAACATTTAACAGGGCCTAGAAGAACTAAAGAACAAAGAAACAGTGAGGAACAAAACAATAAATGAGCTTAAAAATTCTCTAGAAGAGATCAAAAGCAGAATAATTGAGGCAGAAGAACAGATAAGTGACCTGGAAGATAAAATAGTGGAAATAACTACCACAGAGCAGGATAAAGAAAAAAGACTGAAAAGAATTGAGGACAGTCTCAGAGACCTCTGGGACAACATTAAACACAACAACATTCGAATTATAGGGGTCCCAGAAGAAGAAGAGAAAAAGAAAGGGACTGAGAAAATATTTGAAGAGATTATAGTTGAAAACTTCCCTGATATGAGAAAGGAAATAGTTAATCAAGTCCAGGAAGCACAGAGAGTCCCATACAGGATAAATCCAAGGAGAAACATGCCAAGACACATACTAATCAAAGTATCAAAAATTAAATACAAAGAAAACATATTAAAAGCAACAAGGGAAAACAATAAAAAACACACAAGGGAATCCCCATAAGGTTAACAGCTGATCTTTCAGCAGACACTCTGCAAGCCAGAAGGGAGTGGCAGGACATATTTAAAGTGATGAAGGAGAAAAAACATACAACCAAGATTATTCTACCCAGCAAGGATCTCATTCAGATTCCATGGAGAAAAAAGTTTTACAGACAAGCAAAAGCTAAGAGAATTCAGCACCACCAAACTAGCTCTACAACAAATGCTAAAGGAACTTCTCTAAGGGGGAAACACAAGAGAAGAAAAGGAACTACAAAAACAAACTCAAAACAATTAAGAAAATTATCATAGGAACATACATATCGATAATTACCTTAAACGTGAATGGATTAAATGCTCCAACCTAAAGACACATGCTAGCTGAATGGATACAAAAACAAGACCCTTCTATATGCTGTCTACAAGAGACCCATTTCAGACCTAGGGACACATACAGACTGAAAGTGAGGGGATGCAAAAAGTTATTCCATGCAAATGGAAATCAAAAGAAAGCTGAAGTAGCAATTCTCATATCAGACAATATAGACTTTAAAATAAAGACTATTACAAGAGACAAAGAAGGACAGTATATAATGATCAATGGATCGATCCAAGAAGAAGATATAACTATTGTAATTATTTATGCACCCAACATAGGAGCACCTCAATACATAAGGCAAATACTAATAGCCATAAAACGGGAAATCGACAGTAACACAATCATAGTAAGGGAACTTAACACCCCACTTTCACCAATGGACAGATCATCCAAAATGAAAATAAATAAGGAAACACAAGTTTTAAATGATACATTAAACAAGGTGGGCTTAACTGATATTTATAGGACATTCCATCTAAAAACAGCAGAATAAACATCCTTCTCAAGTGCTCATAGAATATTCTCCAGGATAAATCATATCCTGTGTCACAAATCAACCATGGTAAATTTAAGAAAATTGAAGTCATATCAAGTAACTTCTCCAACCACAACATTATGAGCTTAAGTATCAGTTACAGGAAAAAATCTGTTAAAAAATACAAACACGTGGAAGCTAAGCAATACACTACTTAGTAACCAAGAGATCACTGAAGAAATCAAAGAGGAAATCAAAAAATACCTATAAACAAAAGACAATGAAAACACGATGTCCCAAAACCTATGTGATGCAGCAAAATCAGTTCTAAAAGGGAAATTTATAGCAATACAACCCTACTTTAAGAAACATCTCAAATAAAAAGCCTACCCTTACACCTAAAGCAATTAGAGAAAGAGGAACAAAAATCCCCGAAGTTAGCAGAAGGAAAGAAATCATAAAGATCAGACCAGAAATAAATTAAAAATAAATGAAGGAAACAACAGCAAAGGTTAATAAAACTAAAATCTGGTTATTTGAGAAAATAAACAAAATTGATAAACCATTAGCCAGACTCATCAAGAAAAAAAGGGAGAAGACTCAAATCAATAGAATTAAAAATGAAAAAGGAGAAGTAACAACTGATACTGCAGAAATACAAATGGTCATGAGAAATTACTACAAGCAACTCAATGTCAATAAAACGGACAACCTGGAAGAAATGGACAAATTTTTAGAAATGCACAACCTTCTGAGACAGAACCAGGAAAAAATAGAAAATATGAACAGACCAGTCACAAGCACTGATCTTGAAATTGTGATTAAAAATCTTCCAACAACAGAAGGCCAGGACCAGATGGCTTCACAGGTGAATTCTATCAAACATTTAGACAAGAACTAACACCTATCCTTCTCAAACTCTTCCAAAATATAGCAGAGGGCGGAACACTCCCAAACTCATTCTATGAGGCCACATTCACCCTGATACCAAAACCAGAAAAAGATGTCACAAAGAAAGAAAACTACAGGCCAATATCACTGATGAACATAGATGCAAAAATCCTCAACAAAATACTAGCAAACAGAATCCAACAGCACATTAAAAGGATCATACACCATGATCGAGTGGGGTTTATTCCAGGAATGCAAGGATTCTTCAAAATATGCAAATCAATCAATGTGTTACATCATATTAACAAATTGAAGGAGAAAAAACATGATCATCTCAATAGATGCAGAGAAAGCTTTTGACAAAATTCAACACCCATTTATGATAAAAACCCTCCAGAAAGTAGGCATAGAGGGAACTTTCCTCAACATAATAAAGATCATATATGACAAACCCAGAGCCAACATCGTCCTCAATGGTGAAAAACTGAAACCATTTCTGCTAAGATCAGGAATAAGACAAGGTTGCCCACTCTCACCACTTTTATTCAACATAGTCTTGGAAGTTTTAGCCACAGCAATCAGAGAAGAAAAAGAAATAAAAGGAATCCAAATTGGAAAAAAGAAGTAAAGCTGTCACTGGTTGCAGATGACATGCTATTATACATAGAGAATCCTAAAGAGGCTACCAGAAAACTACTACAGCTACTGATTGAATTTGGTAAAGTAGCAGGGTACAAAATTAATGCACAGAAATGTCTTGCATTCCTATACACTAATGATGAAATAACTGAAAGTGAAATTAAGAAAACACTCCCATTTACCATTGTAACAAAAAGAATAAAATATCTAGGAATAAACCTACCTAAGGAGACAAGAGATCTATATGCAGAAAATTATAAGACACTGATGAAAGAAATTAAAGATGATACAATAGATGGAGATATATAAGATGCTTTGGATTGGAAGAATCAACATTGTGGAAATAACTCTACTACCCAAAGCAATCTACAGATTCAATACAATCCCTATCAAACTATCACTGGCATTTTTCACAGAACTAGAACAAAAAAGTTCACAATTGGTATGCAGACACAAAAGACCCCAAATAGCCAAAGCAATCTTGCGAAAGAAAAATGGAGCTGGAGGAATCAGGTTCCCTGACTTCAGACTATACTACAAAGCTACAGTAATCAGTAAGAAAGTATGGTACTGGCACAAATAGAGAAATGTAGATCAATGGAACAGGATAGAAAGCCCATAGATAAACCCACACACATATGGTCACCTTATCTTTGATAAAGTAGGCAAGTATATACAGTAGAGTAAAGACAGCCTCTTCAATAAGTGGTGCTGTGTAACTGGACAGGTACATGTAAAAATATGAAATTAGAACACTCCCTAACACCATACACAAAAATAAACTCAAAATGGATTAAAGACCTAAATGTAAGGACAGGCACTATCAAACTGTTAGTAGAAAACATAGGCAGAACATTCTATGACATAAATCACAACAAGATCCTTTTGACCCACCTCCTGGAGAAATGGAAATAAAAACAAAAATAAACAAATGGGACCTAATGAAACTTAAAAGCTTTTGCACAGCAAAGCAAAGCATAAACAAGACCAAAAGACAACCCCCAGAATGGGAGAAAATATTTTGAAATGAAGCAACTGACAAAGGGTTAATCTCCAAAATTTATAAGAAGCTCATGCAGTTCAATATCAAAAAACAAACAACCCAATCCAAAAATGGGCAGAAGACCTAATTAGACATTTCTTCAGAGAAGATATACAGACTGCCAACAAACACATGAAAGAATGCTCAACGTTATTAATCATTAGAGAAATGCAAATCAAAACTAAAATGAGATATCATCTCACACAGGTCAGAATGGCCATCATCAAAAATCTACAAACAATAAATGCTGGATAGGGTGTAGAGAAAAAGGTACCATCTTGCACTCTTGGTGGGAATGTAAATTGATACAGCCACTATGGAGAACACTATGGAGGTTCCTTAAAAAACTGAAAATAGAACGACCATACGACCCAGCAATCCCACTACTGGGCATATACCCTGAGAAAACCATAATTCAAAAAGAGTCATGTACCACAATGTTCACTGCAGATCTATTTACAATAGCCAGGACATTGAAGCAACCTAAGTGTCCATCAACAGATGAATGGATAAAGAAGAGTTGGCATATATATACAATGGAATATTACTCAGCCATATAAAGAAACGAAACTGAGTTATTTGTAGTGAGGTGGATGGACCTAGAGTCTGTCATACAGAGTGAAGTAAGTCAGAAAGAGAAAAACAAATACCGTTTGCTAACACATACATATGGAATGTAAAAAAAAAGAAAAAAAGAAAAAATGGTCCTGAAGAACCTAGGGGCAAGACAGGAATAACGATGCAGACCTACTAGAGAATGGACTTGAGGATATGGGGAGGGGGAAGGGTAAGCTAGGTCAAAGTGAGAGAGTGGCATGGACATATATACACTACCAAATGTAAAATAGATAGCTAGTAGGAAGCAGCCACATAGCACAGGGAGATCAGCTTGGTGTTTTGTGACCGCCTAAAGGGGTGGGATAAGGAGGGTGGGAAGAAGGGAGACACAAGAGGGAAGAGATGTGGGAACATATTTATATGTGTAACTGATTCGCTTTGTTATAAAGCAGAAACTGACACACCATTGTAAAGCAATTATACTCCAATAAGGATGTTAAAAATTAAATAAATAAATAAAATAGAAAAAACAAATATAAAAGAAAAAAGATAGAGACTTGGTTAGTTTTAAACTGTTCTGAGGTCCTGCATTATGTGAGAAGAGAATAAAGGTAATGGTAAAAAATAATAATAAATAAATAAATATAGGCAGCTTCATTCTATTCTTAAAAAAAAAAAAAAAAAAGCTTGAGTTTTATGCGGTTGCTTGTTATGTTTGATCGTTTTATATGTTCAGAGACAAATCACCGGCAAGGGCAGGTAAATATGTGTGGATGAGATTCAGAGTGGCAATCAGTGACCAGCAATCTGCACATACCTCATAGAGAAAACAGCCTTTTGTTTTCTGGCTGAATGATTTTCAGTGCAGTTTTTGTTTAATTCAATTTCTTTGAGACTTATTCTAATCATTTAAAGTAGGTTTTGCTACTCATTCTCTCCTAGATTAATTTTCATTCTACTGATCTATTTCTCCAAAGTTTCCCCAAATCCCTGAAACACATTTCAATTAATTTAAATTGTTGATTTTGTGTGATGTTAGAGCAAACAGTGCTAGGCAGAGATGGTTGGAGTTGCATGAAGTTAACAAGGCAGCTGAGTACCATGACTTCAAGAATGCTGAATATTTGAGGTCTGGGAAAAATCAGTGGTTTGAAGATAAGAATCTTCTATCTGTTTCTGAGTGCTTTAAGTGAGGGACCTCAATTTTTTCCTATATATGATAATATCCATGCTCTACTTCATATTGTCTCAGGGTATTATATGTTGATTTGAAAATATGAAACACACCATAGAAAATCCAAAATTTTGTATTAATTTAGAATGTGCAATTCAAAAAGTCAACAGTGCACAAAAAGAGTGTAATGACTACAGAGCTTAGACTTTAGGATATAATTGAATAGAATATAGGTATCTGTAATCATAAGTACAAGTTAGTAAACTAAATTAACATTTTGAAATAGAAAGGTTTATCAGTCAAAAATAGTCCAATATTGCAATTTCAAATGATTCAAGTAAATTAATGGAAGGGGAAATGACTCTCGTCTTTACCCAAAACAGTTCGATGTAAAAATCAGTAGATTTGAGAAATATAGCCCAGGTTAATATACGAAAACATAATAATTTATAGGAGACAGGAGTATATGGCAAAACTTTGAATCCTATCAAGATATTGGTGGAGGTCATGTATGGAGGATATTCCAGACCACTGAGAGAGCAGCATCACCACCTTCTGGAGAACATTTATATATTTGATGTCCAGAAGCCAAGACGTGGTCAAGGCTCTTTCAGTCCCATGGTTGCTTTAATACATCTCTACTGGTGAAAAAATAAAATTATCCGTATCTCCAGGAAAACTTCACAAGCTTAGAATGAATATTTTAGTAATGTCAAATTACAATAAACTATGGAGGTGAAAATAAAAAGACTAGTGTAGTATCTTTAAAAATCTGATGATTCACCAATTTAATAGTGATATTTAGTAGGAAAAATTTGGTGTCATGATACCAATTAATGCTGTACAGAGAATTTTTCTATTTGCAGCAAAAACAATTAAAGTGTGGGTAGACTGTGGATTTAGTGAGACTAATTTTTAAGGTTCATTGTTTGAATTTCAACCAACACTTTGGAACAATATAAAAATATTTTCCTGTAAGAGTTACAGATATGAGCATTTAGATTTCCCAAAAGCTTTTCAGAGATTTGAATAATTTTCCAGGCTGTATAAGAAACTGTATTAAAGGTACATATTATGAAAGTCATTGCAAGGGTTTTTTTTTTGTTGTTAATTTGTGACCCCGGGGCACACCTTGATCACATCTTTAGAAAATAACACTTTAGAAAATAACAGTGATATCAACTTGACAGATGGAGTGATCTCTAATGGCAAAAAAGCAATAATAATAATAGCTCAGTCAAGAAATTATGAATACCTACCCCAATAATGTTACAGTCAATGGAATAGAAGTAACGGATGTAAGCAAGGATAGAATCTCTGTATTTTAATGTAAACTCGTTAGCAATCTTAATTACATTTGCAACCTTAATTCTCCCTTGGGCTCTACCATGACTTGTTCAAAAGTTCCAGGGATTAAGGTGTAGACAAAATTATAGGGGAGTTATTTTTCTGCCTCTCACAGGGAAATTATAGAGCAGTTAATGAAGGGCAGCAAACAAGAGGGAAAAGCTTTCAAACTTACTGAGTTTAAGACTCTGACTCCATATCCAGATAGAAATGTCTAAGAAGCAATAAGAAACTTGGATAAACTCACAATTAGAATTTTCTCTGAACTCTTACCCATGTATAAATATTGCTGCAATTACACAAATACCTAGCTTTGAGAGTTGGCCATTTTACTCTCTGATCTATGTGCATTAGTATTCTACTCCTGCAGAATAAATTTACCTCAAACTTACCACCTTAAAACAGTACCCATTTGCTAGTTCACAGCCAGGTCAAAAGTCTAGCACTGTGTGGGTTTGTTTTCTGCTTGATTAAAATCAAGGAGTCAGCCAGACTGAATTCTCATTAGCAGGCTATATGGAAAAATGTACATCCAGACTCATTGTTGTTAGCAGAATACGGTCCGTTGCAACTTATAGGACTGTCCTGTCCATTTCCATTCTTGCTGCGAACTGCGTGCTGCTCTCAGCTCCTAGACGTCACTCACAGCTCATGCCATGTGGTCCCCTTCATCTTCAAGCCAGCAGCAACATGCCTAATCTTTTACCTGTTTTCAAACTTTGACTTCTGCAGCCAGTGGAATAAAAAGCTATGCTTTTAAAGGGCTATATGATTAAGTCAGACTCACCTGCATAATCTCCCTCTCAAGGTTAACATTGTCCTATAATATAGGTTAGTATAGATTAATCATGCAAGTACATTTCATCATACTGAGTTTAAAGAATTATACAGTTGTGTACACTGGAAAAGTGAACACCTTGGAGACCATCTTAGAGTTCTGCCTACCTCTCTAATCATTATTATTGCTCCTGTCTTCATGTCTTATTACTGTCTCTAATCTTTGCATCTGAAATCTTGATTCTTATTTCCACTTTAATCCATGGCTTTCTCTCATAAGGCAATATTAGTATCTTCTTTCTACTAACCCCATCTGTGAGCAAGGTCTGTGCCTTCCATTGTGTCCCTCCACAGAACAGACTGTTTGGCAAACCCCCATCCTCTCTTCCAGGACACAGAAAGATTGCATTTTATAGAGTCTTAGGTTATAGCTCCAAGCTGGTGGTGTTGGCATAGTGCTTTGGGGACATACAATTTTTAAAAAAAAAAAGAGAATGAAAGAGATCTGAGATTCTCTTTGGACCAAGTATAGAGAAAAAAAAAAGAAAAAAAAAGGAAAATAAGGTAGGATTAGAAGCAGAAGGAGGTGGAAAGTAAAGGGGAGGTGAAAGAAGCAGATAAAACAATGTACTATCTTAAAAAATATGGGGATATATGTATACGTATAGCTGATTCACTTTGTTATAAAGCAGAAACTAACACAACATTGTAAAGCAACTATACTCCAATAAGGATCTTAAAAAAAAAATTGCTTAGAGAGTTTGCTTCTCTGGAACAAAAAATAATACAAAAGAAAAAATCCGAACACAGATATCTGCTGGTGCAGTAAAACGCTAACACTTTCACTCATTAGAGAGCATATGGTCATGTTTACAGAGTTAAACTGCTTGGAGAAGGTTACTCAAGCAGGTTAGTTAACTCAGGTTACTCAATGCATTTTTTAAAAGGTGACAAGGGTAAGGTGGAGCAGGGCATAGGCATTTGTTCTGAGAATGAAAAGTATCTGTGTGCAAGTTATAGAGAGTTTTATGAAAAAGCAAGTCACATAGAGACAAAATATGGAGATGGAAATGAGCGACATAGGGTTGAAAAAAAAAAATGAATGAGCTAAGAGTCGGCTTCCTTTCTTCATGATGGTAACTTGCCAAGATGTGAGGATTTTTTTTTCCTTAGGAATCCAGACACCCTTCCTTAATAAGAGAGTTTGTCAGAGTCAGGCTGAATAACAGTTTTAATTTAGTTTAAAAAAGATCATAAATATTGTGGAGAGTACAGTTGCCTTTAGGTATTCATGAATGGAAGACCTCCATTTTTTTTTCACCATGTGCACTTATAATAGAATCATTCCAGGCCAAAACAAACAAAAAAGACAAAAAATACCTTTACTGTTTTGGGCGAAGAAAAATGCAATAACAGAACTAAAAACAAATAACTTTTAAAATGTTAATACATTAGATGTTCATTTTTTTAATTTAAATATTTAATTGTGTAAGTGGCATATACTGATGGTTGACTCATAATTATCCACTTAGTTTTATTTCTGAAAAGAATATGCTTATTTTACTCTGTAACTCTTGAACTGGAGAAAGGCAGAATCAAGTAATGAGAAAATGGAAAGAACATAGGAATTTGGTGTCCTGTTGAAACAAAAGCAAAGCTTAATTATCTCCTGGCAGTACAGCACTTTTATGTCTCAGGCGAACAGTGTCATAGCTTGGGCAGCTTTGTTACTTAATGGATTTGGGGAAGGAAAAAAGGGGCTTGGGTGGCTTTTCCCTGAGAAAGCAAATAAGAGGCAATGATGAGAAAGAGAGATTAGATGATATGGGTCATAAACATGTTCATTACCATCCTCTCACATTTGTATAAATATGTCTCACTTTCCAGAGGGACTGCTTAAAATTAAACACTGTCTCTTCAGAAACAAGAAGGGTTTTGTTACTCAGGCAGAAGCCCCATAAAGGCTGCCATGAGATTTGCCTGGGACTATTACAAAGGGTTCTTCATCAGAGAAGGTCTGCAAAGCCCAGCATGAATTGTCTAAGGGAACCTGAGAAGACAATTACGTCATATAATATCTCTGAAAAGGAAATTTCCAGAATCCTGGAAGTAGAAACTTATCTCCTTTTAAATAGCTTTTAATTAACTGCAACTATCCACGAACTCTTTCTGAGTGGAGTCGAAAGGGGTTGTTTGAGAAGCAGAGGTATTTGATTTGCAGCCTCCTCAGGAGATTGCTTTGCTCTCCTATTAGAATTATTTTCTGGAGTGAAGGATCATTTTTTTAAATCCTCGTGGGTGTCTGTCCTCATTCTCCAAGAAATGGCATTAGTTAGAGTTACAGGAATTTATCTTGTAGTGTTTATGTGCAGTCGTGTATGTTAAAGACAGACATTAGTTGCTCTGTGAAGTGTGACTTGATGAAGCTTCGAGGGTCTCATCTTCCCATTTGCAACAGCATTTTGAGCAGAGGGAAGAGACAAAGTAAGGCCAGTTATCTGGCCTCATTACATATTACTCCATAGCTCCTAAACCTGATTAACTTGCTGTCAATTGTACTGGGAGAAAGAACTGCTTCAAAAATAGAAACCATGTAGACATTGACAGTTGGGATAAAGAAGTCGTGTAAAACCAGTAGGAATGATCGTATTATTTCTAATAAAGAAAATTTCTGGCTTTGGATAATACTGATACAAAAATTTTCTTTCATCTTTATTTTCGTCAGGCACTACCCAATCAACCAAAAAGCAGAGCTTTGGCAGCAAGCTTTGGTGACATATTGACCTTCAGATATTCCTACTGTGGTATGTGTGTTGTATGTTTTAAAGCTACAAACCAGTTTTGCTTAGGAAATTGATTTTTGCTTGTGATGAAAACCTGTGAAAGCAAGTTAATTTTTTTTAAAAAAAGTGTTTTTCTCATCTTCTGAGGAAAATTTGCAGAACATTTAAAGCCTTTGTCTTATCTGTGAATCTGATCACAACATTCTGATTGAGCACATCTATAAGGCTAAAATCATGGCCTAACAGGTAAAGTCACATTATCAATTAAAGAGAATTGCAATCCTTTATTTATGAACCACTCTATTCTCATATGAACCCCATTTACTAGAGTATGGCTTTTTAAAATTTATACATTTATAATGCTTGCTTTTTCTAGCTTTTAACAATTTCTACAAGTTGGAAAAATTCACTTTTCAAATCTTTAGTAATGAAAGTGTTTTGAAATGCTGGCATTAGGTGTAGACAAAATTTTTGCCAGCATGGGAAGCACTGACATTTCTATAAAATAAAATTAAAACATATGTACATATAAGCCTTCTTTAAGGAAAGAAATATGAATTCTGACATTCATATCATCAAAAGCCAAAGTCACCTGTGATAAATCATCATGTATTCAAGTAAGAAAAATAAAGTATTTTTGCTTCAAATTGAGAAGTAAAAAAATAATTTATGAAGCATATTAAAATATAGGGGCCACAATCATAAAATATAAATGGCTCTGACTTCAAATTTCCACAATTAAATATGTGATGAGGCCTACCTTGACATTTTTAGGCATACTAAAATCAGGAGCAAATATTTACTGGGCATCCCTGTGTGTTAATTCAAGTCCTCTTAGTAGCAGATGCTAATACGAGATTAAATGTGTAATGGTTTTATTAGGGAAATAATGGTGTGAAAGAACATAGACACTTAGGGAAAGCTGGGAGAACCATCAGACCCCAAAGCAAATCTGACCCCAGATGAAGAAGAGAGGAAGAAAAAATCAAAAAGAAATATCCTAGACAGTCATGTTCGGCAAATATGTCAAAGATTTTTTGAGCCAAGATCAGCTGACAGTGGAAGCCCTTGTTTCTCAGGACAGGGTCTGCCTTTGCTTCCCTGCAACACTCAGTTACTAACAGGGACCAACTTGTAAAAGGAAACCCCTTGGCACACTCGCAGTAATGAGTAAAGCAGCTGGGGCTCTTTCTCAATTTTGCTTTCTGTAGCAGGAGGCTTGAGAAACTAATTCTCATTGACCATCAGGAGAATATTCTAGGTGTGATGGAAAGACAAGAGTCAACAACTGAATATGTTGCCTCTCTACAGGAACTTACAATCAACTTTGAAATCTGATCTAACGTTTCTCACTAAAATATAAATAAATAAAAATCTTTCTTTAGCTTTTATTCCTATCCAACTCCCATCCTATTTCTCTACTCACGTTCCAAAATGTATCCCCTATTCCAATCTTTTGATACCAGGAAATACATCTTCCTCCTTTGTACTACCAGTGAAAACAGAACGTTTCTCAAATTTTGGCATGGTGGATCCATGGGGAAAAGAAAGGAGAAGTGGATATTTTTAGACTCCATTCATCATTCAACTGTCTACATCTTCTTAAAGGAAGTGATATTTTGGATTGTTTAACCCAATTGCTGTAATTGAATAACAAAGAGTTCTGGACTCTGTATGTAGGAGAAAGAAGGTTTAACGTGAGGATCCGACTCTATATAATCCTGCTCCTTTTTTATGTGTAGGATATCTGTAAATCAAGTGTAAGTTGCACACAAAGGAAGTCTTATGTCACCACTCTAGGTCTGAACTTTCAGCATATCCCGTTAATTCATACTTTCAGCTGTAGAGATATTTCTATGTAGAACAATGTGTTTGTTTGTGTGGGAAGAGGTTGTGAAGGGGATTGGGGAACATGACAGAATCATGAGTCCCTGACATTGCTGAATATCTGGCAGATCAGTGAGAGAGGAGCAGTCAAAAGTTGGGAAAAGTCAGAGTAGAAAAGGAGTGACAGAATGGAGAAAGGTATTTAGTATCAAGGAAAAGTCCCAAAGTAGACATTAAAACATCTGAGTTCTAATCCACCCTGAATATTTACTAGCTGTGTGATTGTGGTCAAAAGCTAAACTAGGGGCTTCCCTGGTGGCGCAGTGGTTGAGAGTCCGCCTGCCGATGCAGGGGACACGGGTTTGTGCCCCGGTCCGGTAAGATCCCACATGGAGTGGAACGGCCAAGCCCGTGAGCCATGGCTGCTGAGCCTGTGCGTCCGGAGCCTGTGTTCCACAACGGGAGAGGCCATAGCAGAGAGAGGCCCACGTACTGCAAAATAAGTAAATAAATAAAAAAGCTAAACTAGTTAATACGTGTGTTAAATAATTCAGAAAATAATTGTGACATATACTGAACAAATACTTGTAAAAATCTCAAAACTGTAAGCTCTATGCAAATTAAACAGATATAGTATCACATAATAATAAGTATTTATACATTATTAACATCAACAAACATATTTCCACAAATTATATGAGTTAATTATTTGGTTAACAATATAAATGCTTTGTTTTGGGTAAACTCATTCTCTTATATTTATTACAGAAGCACAACTCAAACTAAAAATTGTTAGTTCATGTCAAAAAGAGGTTTGTTTCAGGTACAGATAGATTCAGGGTTAAAGTGACAATTCCATGACTCTGTCTCCATTTCTCAGTTCAACTTATTATCTGTGCTTCTCTTTTCATATTGGACTTTTTATTCTGTTGCAGATAAACTTTTTGCACAACCAAGAAGGATGACTCCTGGAAATCATACCCTATTTGTTTACAGCCAGTGATACAAAAAGAAGACAATATTCCCCATTATTTCCAGCAGGAAAGTTCACAGGATAATTCTCATTGGTCTTCCTTGGTCCTAGTGCCCATCTTTACATCAACAACTGTTCCATCAGGGATGCAGCATTATAATTGGCCTAATCTGGCTTAAATGCTCAACTTTGTTGCCATGTAGAACATAATACAAGAATGACCATCCTGCAGGACAACAGATGAGATAAATGACAATTAACCAGTGAAAGAAAGCTGAGGAACGGAACTTATAGCTTAGTTTGAGTTGTTGAAAAAAAAAATTACACATATACTATTTGTAGTGGTAGAATTAGAAAAGAATTGGAAATTTGTTTCCATAGGGCAAATTTTTACAGGAACCTGTAAAAGCACTGGGAATCTGGGAAACAAGTGAAAGGAAAGGGAACTGGGAAAGTGTTCAGGCATAGGAAGGCCCATGTGTGTCTTACATTGAAATTCTGCCCCTAATTTTAGTAACAACTGATATCTGATGTTTCAATGCAAATGTCTTTATTAATTAGGGATGCTATAAAATTCAACCTAGTTTTCCCAACTGGAGCAAGTGAGCAAGTCCTCCTTCTCCAGATCAGGCGGTGTGTGTGTGTGTGTGCATGTGTATGTGTGTGTATATATATATATATATATATTTATATATTTATCAAATTCCACTCCTAAGGAATAATCAAGAAGAAATATAGATGTGCTCATGTCAAACCCATCTTCTATCTCTCCTACTGTTTCCTCTATGTTTTCTAAAACATTTTAAAAATTCATATTTAAGATGTATTTAAAACAGCGTGGAAGTTTTTAATGTTCTGTTTTCTTGAAACATATAAATAAGCCAGTAAAAATGAGGAGCACAACTGCTTAGAAAAGACTCCCTTAGTAGTTTCTAAAGTGTGATGGTAGATAGAACTGCTTTCTTTTGACAAACTCATATTTTGTCTTTTCCTTACATAGTTCAGTATTCATTTCTATAGTGATGAATGTATTATACACCTCAAGGCAGTTTTGACTCTAATCAAAGAAGTGGGAGTCTTCTAAGTAAGAAATTACAGTAAATCTTAAGTACATGTTGGTCCTTACAGCATGCTTACACATCTATTCAGGGAACTAACTACTCACTTTGCTGTAGGTTCCAAATATTCCTTCTAAAATCCACTAAATTACAATGATTTTACACATATTTCCTTTCCAATGTTCTCATTACCTTAGCTGGAAATGAAATACTTAGAGACCCTAGTATAATGAGAGTTACACATTTTAAGTGTAAGAAATTATCAAAGTTTGAAATAAAAATACTTCACCTTTTTGCTATCACTTCATTTGCTGATTAATTACTGGAAACTTTGAGTAGTGTCCAATCACAGAGAAAAGCAGTATTGCTTTTTAAAACAAAGGAATTTTCTTTACAGCTTTCAAACATTTTTGTGAAATTTGGGGTTTTTCCTTAAAAAAGAAGTAATGTTTAGTGTTAGGGCAGAGTGGCACCAGGGCCTTTATTTGGATTTGCTGTCAAAGACAACTTAAAACATTAATAAAAGGCAAAAAAGTTAAATGATTTTAGTGAGGTGTATGTTGAAGAATGGATGGATAGGAATCCATGGATCAATGAGACAAACCATCTGTCTTGCTGTCCCAGGGTTTTTTAGTCTGTTCTGCCTGAGGCTGCTCGTACCCTCTCTATCAAATAGAAGGCTATTGACATCCTCTCCCACAGAAGCTTTATCTCTCTCTCTTGGGCCCCTCTGTCATTCTTCTCCACAAAGAGACTCTGCACAACTCACTCTATCCTTTACTCTCAAGAGAGCACAAAGGACAGATGTTAGAGGTTTACACATGGAAGGTGGACAGTACTTAAACCCTAGTAACATTTACCTGAGGAAGGTGCATGGTCCATTGGGTTCAATTTTAAATTTCATTGAGCCATTGATCATCAAAGCAAGTTAATCAATCATCATCACATCTGGTATAATTAGCACAGTAAGTATACAAAACTCAGCTGTCTGTGCTATGCATATTAAAGACAGGTATAATCCAAACAGTAGATAAAAGCAAAATTTGAAATATCATTTGGTAATTCTCCAGAAGATATATTTTTATTACAGGCTTCCTGGAATAATTGGCTACATAGAATGATTTATTTTGATCTGAATTTTAAGGAAGTAGAATGATTTTGAACAAATATGGTGTCAGCTAGTAAGAACAAAACACTCTTTAGCTGTTATTTAATATTTAGTTCATCTTGTTGTATAATCAAATTAAGATATGTAAAAGACAATCTTAACAACATTCAATAAAAAGATTATACTAGAGAATTGCTCTTGGATAGGTAATTGTGCATAGACAGTATTTACTAAAGCTAGTTTATATTCTAATTAATGTTACATAGTTATAGAATAGTCTTCACTCGATATGTTATACTGTCCAAAAATATGCCTGATGCCAGAAGAAAGTTGTGTCAATATTTGTTACAAATGATATAGAAAATGACATAACTAAATAAGTTGACTGCATATGACTGTATCTTAGGGAATCATCATCATCATCACCACCATCACCACCACCATCAGCACATCACAGTCATTATGCTCTAACTCACTACATACACTACTATATTCATTTAATATTATCAATAACTCTTTGACATACTTAATTAATTCCATGTATAATTAATTCCATTCCAAACAGGAATCAGAGAGATTAAGTAACTTGTCTCAAGACACAGCTAGAAAATGGCATGAGCTAGGATTTGAATATAGTTCTCTTTTATTCTAGAATTCTTGTTATCAACCACTACCAGGCATTCTACCACTTCTCTTAGGAACTCACTTAACAATCAAGGCATTCACTTGATTTTACTGGCATCTTAACCTGACCCTGTTGTCCTTGCACGAACAGCCTCCTTGGAAGTCCTTTGACAGAATTCTCTTCTACAGTCTACTGTTTCTCTCAATTGTATGTGAAATGTAGCTTCTGAATTCCTCACTTAGGAATTAGGTCAACTTAGCTGAAACTGATAACAGAGTTTTGGCACATGAGGTTTACTTTTTCTGTTTGTTCAGAGGATCATTCTTGCTACATCTTAAGTAGTTTTTATTTCTTACCTTATGCAAATTATCATCACCCAAATCCAATGTATTGAAAGATTTGAAAATTAAATACTGCCCCAGATGTTGACATATGAAATTCAGTTTGATTTTTCCTGCAGAGAACCCATTCTCTAGGGGCCACATCACTCTTAGATAACTTAGATCCTGTTACTAAAATATATGAATGGGAAGAGAGGCAAAATCCTGAAAAAGCTAGTTCAAGCTGTTCAAAGGGCAAATCTCATTAGAAGGATTTACAATCCAATTACATAAGTTCTAAGAGACTAGCTAAATTATTGAGGCTATTCATGTTATTTTACTAGAACAGAATGTCACTGTCATTGTTAATAAAGGAATTATTAGCAAGACCTTGAGAGAACAGTTAGAGATCTTTGTTCTAATATGATCTGATTTGTTCATAAAGGGTTTCCTAAAGCTAGTAACAGTTGTCATGTTTTATTATAATAATGTTCTCTTTTTTTCTTTAAGTTCAAATCTCAAACTAGACTTTTGAGTAAATGCAAGTGGGATTAACCTTAATGCACTTACTGAGTGAGGATATATGCATTTTTAAAATTGTTTTAATGATCAACATTCTTTAAATAAGTACAACTCTCCAGAATATTCTTTTACAAATAGGTATTATTTTACTTCATAAAGCATGAAATAATGAAGCACTCAAGTGATAACATTTTACTGCAAATCATCAACCAACTAAGCTTCTCTTTTCATTGCTATTCTGACTAAAATCCATATAGAGAGTAAGATGGAGAAAGCAACATGGAAAAAAAACTCACTTTAAAGGTTACAAAGAGTGTTTTTCATATTAAACTTCAAAGTTTCTCTTGCCTTTGAAATAATAGTCCTCCAGCTTAGCAAAAATAACGGGGTGGAGAGTTGATGAGGGAGGAGAGTTAAATTTTTTAAGAACCTATGTAGACATGCCTCTTGAGAAATTAGAGCATATTATATATGGAAATGTTTGACTGCTAATTAGAACTGCTGCACACTTCTGAAATAAAGCCGATGTCTGAAACTCCAGTTTCTATTTTCAGTCAACTTGTGACTCACTATTCAAATTTTGGAATTCTCCTTAATGCTTTCTTACGCTTCTTTTCTCTAATTTCATCCACAAAGAAGAATAAGCTGTCTTAATTATTTTTTTTAAGTAGGAATGATGATCAGTTCATATGCACAGTGATTCATTCATTCAAAAATGCTTTTAGCTAAGTGCCCATGAGATGTAGGTCCTTCTAAGTGCTAATGTACAGCCTTGAGCATGAGAGTCAAGACTCCATTCTCAGGGAAGCTTAGGGAGACGCAGAGAGAATAAAACAACTAATGAGTAAAAAAAAAAATAAATGGGTATGTTGTTTTCAGATTGTGATAAAGTTGGAATAAATTAGGTTCTGAAATAGAATGACTGGAAGTTGTTGTATTCCACTGTTAGGAAAAGTCTTTCTGAAGAATTGAAAGCTGAGAAAAGACATGAATTTTAGAAAGGATTCAGCATGTCTTAAATAGAGGACAAAGCCAAACTAAAAAGGTAGAGGTGAACTTAAGTGTTCAAGAAACACATCCCTGTCATTTCAAGCCTGACAAACAAAATTTCTTCTTTCTACGGACTAGATATAAGCAAGCAATGGAAATTTTGAAAGTTACCTGTTGAAGCTGGAAGTACCAGGTCTTCAAAGGGCTTGGACTACTTAATCAGCATTAGAAGCATAGTATAATATAGTCAGGAAAAATGGTGTTAGATTTTACGTGAGCAAAAAATAAGCATTTCTTGTACTACCCCACTGCAATTTTGAGACATATCTATTACACAAGCCAGAATTATCTAAATTAACAGAGTCAAAAATTTGGGCTTTGTTTTAATAGCCAAGAGAATGTACTAACAGATTTCAAACAGGTACAGTGAGTGATTTTGTTTATGTCGTTAAATTACGACTCTGTTATTTGGAAAGTGGTTTGTTAAGGAATAAAGTCAAGAAACCCATTAGGAATAAAACAATCAAGATCTGATGGTGGCTTGTGTTAGGGTGGTGGCCCTAGAGATGGAAGAAAATGAACACAGTACAAATATATTTGAAGGTTAAGTACAAACGACCTGGAAGATAGACAGGATGTGGAGGTGATATACTAATAACAATGAAGGATCTCCTGACTCTCATTTTTATGTTTTGATCAATGAGATGAATGTTTGTATTCATATTTAAATGGGAAGACAGCAAAAGAATTCAGTAGAATCTTATTATTTGAGGGCTTTTTGTTGCATCCAGGGCCAGGAAGTTAAAGCAGGTCTGTAACTCTCTGTGCTGTGCTCCATCCATAGACATTTCTGTGAACTCTGTGGTCTGGGGTTTCAGAGATAAGGAAAAAAAAATCATCGAGAAAGAAACTACAGAAGTTTAAGCAAAATGACACCGAATGCTTTTCTTAGTTTAGTGAATATAGTGAAACCAAAAAATACCTGCATACATTGTCCATAATGCAAAGAACAGAAAATTAGAAAGTGTAATTATTTAAGAACTGACTAAAGAAGGCACTAAGACTAAAGTTCAGGATTCAATTCCAAGCCTAGCCTATGATCGCCACTAGTTTTTTATCTTTAAGTCACTTATCCTCTCTGATCAAGTTTATTCATATGTAAATAGAACAGAATATAACGGACCTATTTCTCTTAATAAGCTTATTATGATCATCAAAAAGTCGAAAAAGTAAATTATAAAACACTATAAAAATGTAAGTTAAATTTTTGATTACTAACATTGTTAACATAAATACAAGATGCATGAGTAACTTCCAAACTTTAAAATAATATACTGTATTTTTTGTTGTTATTAAAATGACAATTTAGCCATAAAGAAATTGTGTAGAAAACAGAATACATGAACAATGAATATAAAAATGAAGCTAATTTCTAAAGAAGAGAAATGAACCGTAGCACTCTCCAAATGAATTAAAAAATAGGAAAAATACATACAATCTATTTTCAAAAAACTCCAGGGAAAAATTACCCTTGATTTAAGTAAAAAAAAAAAAAAACAGAAAAAAAAATAACAAAAAAACACACACACATATGAACCATTAATTTAGCCCACTCTCTGGTAAAGACAGAGTCAGACATACACAGTGTAGGTTAAATGAATGTAACATGGTTCTTTTAAAAGTGCAATGTCAGGCCAGAATCCAAAACAGATTTCAAAGTCATACACGGCATGCTGCAGGAATGACACACTTGCAATAAGTGTTTTGTTTTGTTGCAGAAAGACATAGTGTCAAGAGTTTACAGTTTGATTTCAAGGCATATTTTATATATCTCCAACTTGAACTATGGAGAGTACCCTTACCAGAGAGTGAGGAAAAATGAACAAAAGCAAACAAAATAAAATATTTGATTTGTCTTAGCAGCTAAAATGGCCCCCCAAACACTGTTCTTATATTCAAACCCTTGGATGAGTCTCTGCCCTTGAGCATGGGTTGGACCTAGTGACTCACTGCTAACAAATATAAAGCATATCAAAAGTTATGAGATGTGGGTTTCCCTGGTGGCGCAGTGGTTGAGAGTCCGCCTGCCGATGCAGGGGACACGGGTTCGTGCCCCGGTCTGGGAGGATCCCACATGCCGCGGAGCGGCTGGGCCCGTGAGCCATGGCCGCTGTGCCTGCGTGTCCGGAGCCTGTGCTCCGTAACGGGAGGGGCCACAACAGTGAGAGGCCCGTGTACCGTAAAAAAAAAAAAAAAAAGTTACGAGATGTCATTCAAGATAAGATCATTATGACTTCCAGCTCCCCCGCCCCTTTCTTTCAGACCTGGCTCTGGGAGAAGCCACCTTTATGCTGTGAGAAACCTTTTGGAGAGGTTCATGGGGCAGGGAACTGATGTCTTCCTTTACAGACAAACCAGTGTGGATCTGCGGCCAGCGAACAGCCTCATGAGTGAGCTCAGAAGCCCATCCTCCCTTAGATGAGCCTGGGGATGCTGTATCCACTCCTCCAAACCTTTACTGCAGCCTCTAGAGGAATCCTGAATCAGAGGCACAGCGAAGCTACACCTGGGTTCCTGACCCACAGAAACTCGGAAAAAATGAATAATTGTTGTTTTAAGATATTATGTTTTGGATAATTTATTACCTAATAGATAACTAATACATGACCTTTTCAGCCAAAATTCCCTAGAAATATTTACCATCATCGTTTACTTAAAACTATCCAATTTATTATAAAATTTTGTTTTTTAAAATTTTCTTCACAAAAACTGTTTAAGAAAAGTCATATGTATATATGACTTATATATATATATATATTCTATTTTATACTATTATGCTTTTTCTCTTCATCAAAATCTGAAAACTAAAGGAACTATCTTTGTGAAAGAAAAAGGTATCATATTAGAAAAAAAATTGGTAAGCAACTAGGGGTAATATCCATGACTACAGTCATCTGTTTAAGATTTTTAAATTATTTTTTCAAGAAGGATTTTTTCCAATCCTTTCAGTTGCACAGTACATTACGGTATGAAGATAAAACAACTTCTGAAACTAAAGCATTGACATGTGAATATTAACAGAGCTTTTAAATGTAAGGGAGAAAAAGTCGTGACTCTAAGATAACGCAGTAGTTTGATATACTTGAAAATTATAAAGCAGCTTTCTGATCTAAATTTAGGGAAGCTGGCAGCGGATCAAATGTTAAATAAGGATTTGAGAAAGCAACTGTTTTAGGCACACATATGAGCCAGGAGTGTGTTGGCAAGATTAACCTCCCTGAAAGGCTATCAATAACAGAGAAGGAAACAGAGATTCCTGACATTTACGCCAGTCAGAGATACTATGTTACCAATAAGTAACAACAAATAAATATTTTTAAGCAATTCAGTAATGATTTCTAGACAAGTCTGCTCTTAAAAGAAACTCTGATTTCCCCCCATATTCTCTGGGTACTAGCACTTCCATCTGGTTTACTTTTCTGACACCAGACTCAGGAGGACATTCTAACATAAACCCTGATATAAGAATAATATATAAAACAGTCTCTGCACATGATAATTCCAGTGGTCTAATGTGGAACATTGGAGGAGAGCTATTTAGGCCATATGCATTATTTTCCCTTCCTTACTATTCTTGTCCTCTCTCCATATATATATATTTACATACAGTAAACTTTTATGGGAAGAATGAATCAGATAAGGTATGGGCTAGCTTTCCTTCTTGGCTGTTATTTTGGAAAGACACAAGTAGACAGACAACTAGATTGATATAATAAGATAAAATGCCCAAGAATAGACCCAAAACTTGGTCTCTCACATGGGGGTGGGTATTATCCAATAAACAGTGAAGGAATAATTGGTTAGGTATTGAGAGGCAGAATTTTACAGTAGTTTAAAAAATAACACTCTCCATTCAGTGCTTAATTTGGAGACTTGTCTTTGCAACTCACTAGTTCTCTTTTTGGGGGGAAATTGTTAAAACCACTTTCATCTTAGTTATCTCATTTATGAAATGGAAATAATACTACCTATCCAAAACCTTGTTGAAAATATGTTCTCATGTAATATTTATAAACTATTTAGAAGAGTGGCTTGTCCACACTAAGTGTTCAAACAATTTTAATGTCACATGTGTTAGTAGAATAAATTTCGAACACTATTTCATATAGATGGACTTGTGATATTCTAGAAAAAGAAAATGCAAAGATGTATGTTATCTCAAGTTGAACATACTGGTTAACTGTTGCTGCATATCAAGACACCTAAACATTCAGTGGTTTCAAATGTAAATCCTGTATCATAACTCATGTGTCTACAGGTTACTGTTACAGGTTGAAATGACCTAGGCTGAACCTTGCACAGCTGCAGGTGGGCTGGGCACAGCAACCTGGGCTCTGTTCCAAGTGTCTCTCATCTAGAACTGTCACACTGCCTGGGTATGTTCTTCTCATGGCAGTGTCAGAAGCAAAACTGAGCAAGGAAAAATCACGAAAGACATCCCATGGCTTAGGCATGGAACTGGCATACACTTAGATCTGCCTAAATCTATTGTCTAGAACTTGTCACATGACTGAACAGAAAGCACAGGGTGGAGAAAGATAATCTGTGGTGTTGGGGGAAGAAACCATGATGTCACACAGCAAAGGGTAGGGCTACAGGAAAAAGTGAAATATTGGTACCAAAAATGCAGTCTACTTATCACCAAGAGAAAGGTCCTTGTGAGGACATTATGACATAAACAGTAATATTAACTCAATGTTCCAGTACAAAAACTGGCAAGCAAAATAAAGACAAACAATAAAAATGAAATTATTTACTGCAAATTCAACGGAAGCTGCCATATTTCAATTTAAAAAGATAAGAAAGTCCAATAGAAAAGATGGAAGAGGAGATAGAAATATGGAGAAACCACCACTCTCAGATTTTTTGAGATGGGGTTTATATAGGTACAAACCCTCCAGTACTAATTTTTTCAGTGTAATATAAAAGTCATTAAAATTATTTCTATTGTGCATATTATTCCTACAATAAATTATGTTCTATAAATCTTACCTTAGGGAAGGGGGATCTCAGATGTTCACTAATATTGATGTATAATATCATGAATTAAAATTTATAATAGCACAAATCTTGGAGATAAGTACATTTTGTTTAAATAGGGTATGATGAAATTTATCACAAGTAACCAAATGAATGGACATGTAGAAACAAAAATTTCTTCATATTTTGTTAAGTTGACATTTTTTCAAAGTTTATCAAAATGAGAGAATGATATTAAATATAAACACTACTCTGTGGATAGTCATAATACACATGAATCTATTAAAAACTCTGAAAAGTCTTGCAGTAAGAATAAAATCAAAACCCCATTTCCTAAGTATATTTGGTATCATAATCACCAAGTAGTTCAATAACACCTATTAGCATCTGATTAATTGTTACTTAGTGGGACATGGTTTTTAGAATCATTACACTAAATTTACCAAAAGTAAGCTATAAAACAAATAATTAAGTAAAATTATATGTGCTCACATGGTGATATCTTAACTTCAGAACACTGAATAAAATAATTAGGAAACAATGATATATCTGCACAACATAATTTATATATATTTAAGATATACACTATAGCATTATCATATATATGCATATATATGTGAATATGGAGAGTGCTTGAGAGAGAGAAGGAGAGGCAGGTTAGTAGATAAATACCATACCATAAAGAAGCTTCATATAAAAGTTAAAATTCAAACTCTGGAGCTGAAGAAACCAAACTCAACCCCACTGCAAAGTGACAATTTCCTTATCTACAGTTTAGAGGTTTTCTGATTTTCAACAATGAATGTATATTATTTACATGGTCAGAAAGTCGATTATAAATGTAAAAGTATGTGTATTTGGAACATGTATCTTTCTAAATGGAATTTATAAATGGAAATAAAATGGGAATATGTTAGAAATTTCTAATGATCAGCTAAACTAGCTTACAAATTTGTGAAAATAAAAATGATGATAATAGTAACATAAAATGGCCTCACTGAATATTTCTTATTTAGAGATTGAGTTCTTAAGTAGAACTCTCAACTTTATTTACTGTCTCACCTTTATAAAAGTGTTTTAAAATATGTTAATAAAATTCTCTACTTCAGTTTCTTCAATACTTATGTTTATTCCTCTAATTTATCCAGCAGTGACAATCTCCAATTTGTTTGAATTAGTGCTCAATAATAGTCCATAGGTTGGGCTTAAAATTGTACCTTTATCATGGTTAAATCATTAAAAATGCAATAATCTAATGTTTTTGTATGCGAAAAAGTACAGCGATAGAGATTTTTGTGGGGATTCATACAAACAGAAAATGAGGATGTTAGCCAGCTTTGTTCAAAACAGCAGTGTTTTGGAGCTTCCTTTACGTTATTTTTCTCTCATGCTCTGTTAACTCCATAGGCATCTCATAAAGCTTCACCTGGACAAAATAGTGAAAGCAAGGGCAACAGCCAGAATGTCAATGCAGAGCTCAAAGAGGCCAGATGTGAGGGAGAAGAAAGAAATTAAAAGTTGTGATGTGTTGTGCTGAGTGGGAAAACACATTTTTTCTTGTTTCCTCACTCTTCAAGCCGACAAAGCTCACTCTAAAATATTTTAAAGTGGTAAATCGCTATGGAGGAACAACATTTTTAAAATGTTATGTTTGAAGTTTATCTCTGAGATTATTCCTTTATTTATCCACTAAAAATATCTGAATGTCAACTGTATGGTCAAGAGTATGCAAAAAGCTCTTGAAAGGGAGTGCATCTCTCACTTTTAAGCTCTAGACACAAGAAGTGGTTGACTGCAATGTGTTTATTCTGTTCTGCTTCAGGGAGAAGAATAAATACACTGGAATGTAAGCCATAGTGAATCTAGGATGTTTCTTCAGTAAGGACGATGTATGAACCTGGATTTTGAACAGATAAGGGGTTGGCTCCTGGCTCCTGAGAGTAAAGAGGAGAGAGAGAATGATAGTGGCAACACACAGGAAAGATGCTGGCTCTTACCCACATCAGAATCTGGCTTCCCACTCATTGCAAGAGCACAGCTTGAGACTCAGAGAGCTTGAAACAGAGTTTTCATCCGAGCACCTGGACGACCAGAGGGCCAACTGGGTTCATACCAAGAACTGGAAGCTCTGACTTCAGAAGGGCTCAGCAAGACAAGATGATTTCTTATCCCTATGATGATTCTGAACCATGAAATTGGAAATTTAAAAGATTATTTTTTCCAGGATTTGCAGTTTCCATATCTACTCTACAGATTAAATTATAATTACTTTTTCCCTTAACTTTAACTTGAGAGTTTACACAAGTAAGGAGCACTTGGATGTACGAAGTACATTTTCTGAGACGTGATTATTGTGATGATAGCTAAGGGGAGTGTTTCTCCATAACCTATTTGTGAACTGACAAAGCCATGTTTTAGTGGTTCTATTTTTACTGCTGATAATGACTTCTCAGTGTTTCTCTCTCTCCTTCAGTTTATCTGGAATCTGGCTTACTTTAAAAGAAATATGATGTTAAGTTTCATTAAATATATTAGCTACAGAGTGTGATAATCACTTTTCAGGAAATACATGATCACTGGAATTTACACATTTTAAGTGTTTTGACATATGTTTTATGAATTATCATTCAATTTTTCTAAGCAGAAGTGACCTTAAAAATAAGGGAAACATTTATTTATTCACTGGTAAATTTTCCATGCCCTGTTATGACACCCTTCTCCCTTTAATAATCCTTTGATGTTGGTCTGAATACATATGTGTATGCTTTTAAGCTTACTGATTGAAGGCATCACAAACATTATGCTACTAGGAATAACAGAGACCTGGGACATTTTTATTTGCCTGGCCACATGTCTTGGATTTCACTTTGAGGTCTAGGGTTATTCATCTTGGCTTGAACACTCCTATAACTGTGTTTGTTTAATCTTGACTTAACCCATTTTGGCGTCTTCCTTCTATGGCTGGCCAGTATCACTTACTAGAAACCCTCCTGGCTAGGCATTATCTGCCAAATCCAACTCAATCATATCTTACCTTTTCCAAGTTCTGGAATGTTTGGCTTCTAAATAGGTCTTTTTCTCAATACTACATTTTAACTGAGACAGCTCTTTCTATGAGGAAAATCAATTTATCCAGAGTTTTATTCCTTCATGGCCCCGACTGAGATAGAATTCTTAGTTAAGGTGCTGATTATTGTGTACAAGATCAGAGATATGGGGAGTCCTGATGGACCTTAGGGTTTCCCCAGGTTCAATTGTTTCCTTTCAGAGAACTGGGGATACTAAATTGTTCCCAGTCATATAACTCATTATGACTAAAAATATGTCCAAAAAGTAGGACATGTGAGTTCAGTCTAACTCTATTTTTCTAGAATTATTCCACTGAAGTAATATGTTCATTTGCTTTGATAGTCACATTCGGTTTCCAAAGTGGTGAATATAAATGAAGACACATAGAAATTTCCTATGTAGAGATTGTTCAGTGGAGTCTTCCTTCTGCCCTCCAAACATGTGAATGAACTTCTGCCTGCTTCATTTATTCATATGCTCCCAAGTACCTGTGACATGGCTCAGCCCTAAGCAAAACAAGTAAAGTTGTTATCGTTGTTGTCTTATCACTTTTGTGTGCTCAGTACGTTTGTCCTCCAGTCATTTCCTTTAACAAAACTATTATCAGGCAAAGGTCTGATCTCTATTATTAATATCTTGAGAAAGGAAATAAGGAACCTCCTGACTGTTGTCAGATTGAAGCAGGTATAATAAGCTATTAACAGGATCATATGTTCTCCTGTTGAACATAAACAATATCACAGAGTACCAATGGCAGACGAAGGCACTGTGTGTTGATGATGATAAAGACATAAAGACCACTCTGTAGTTATATTAGATCTCACCCTCAAGCCAAACACTCCAGAACACAGTCTAAACCACAAAAGTGACCAAATTGCTCTTTCTTCTGGCCAACCTGAGGAACTGCTCCTTCTTGATCAATCAGAGCTTTAGACTCAGACTCATTCCATTCATCTTTCCTCCTAGATAAAACTTAAGACACAAAATCATGTAACTGCTTCCATTTTCTGACAGAATCAAATACATAAAAGCTATACTTCTTTGAAATATTCTCAAAATATCCTATCACATGCTCAAATCTTATAACAAGCCATTCCTTACATCACTGAGATGCACCAGAATCCCTCACGGTGTGGGTTCCCCCTCAGTTAAGAGTCAATAAACTCAACTTTGTTCAACTACAGGTGTGTTCAAGGTGTCTTGAGGAGAGTGAAATGACAATCTTATAATGGAATTCAAAAAGTTACACCTGCAAGAGTTATTTCTATTTAAAACCATAATTTGCAATGAACTTTGTTTTTTTCAGTCTGAGAGAAGATACTAATTCACCATCGAATAAAGGAAAGTGTTTTGAGAAAACAGTTTAGCCAATATCCCTGAAATGAATCATACTAGGTATTATCCTATACTACCTGCCAATTATTTGGGGTCCTGTTGTATGAGGATGCTGCACAACCTATAATTCTTTACATACATTGTGGATAGAAGAGACTAGATTCGTAATATATACCTATTGCCAATACTGGTGATTTATTTTCCTATTTGACTAACAGTTACCAAGTACCTGTTAAGCATGTGGTATATGTAGCAGATTAGATTCTGCAGTAAAAGGCTTTAAAAAGAGACATTAGTTAGGGATCATCATGTGTAGAAAGAAGGCAAAGGAAGTAAGATTAGCCAAAAGAAGAAATTGAACGATGTTGCAGGATGACAAAGTTTTGGTGTATTAGTGGGTAGCTCTGGAACAAATATTGTCCATTAGAGTGTCCTACATTGGCCCAAAATGTTCATCCTTTATATTTCACTTCTCCCTGCTACTTGATACAAGATTCTTTGATGTCACCTCAGACAAGGTGACTGAAGCTGCAGCATACCTTAAAGGATATGCCAACTAGATGATGAGCATTCTTTTTCTGCAAGACCTTCCTTGAAGAAGGAACTGACTGACCCAGCATGTTTAGTTATACTATAGCATATGTGTTACTCATTCAAAAAGGAGACAGAACTAGATAGCAATTAAGAAAATATTGACAAGAAATACCAAAAACAAGCTAGTAAATTAACATAGAAGTAAATTTTAAAATTACATTTGTTTTACTTATTTATTCAACAAAGACGCCAGAGGACCCTCCGTATCCAGAGGTTATATATCCCTGGGTACCATGGGCCAGCTATACTAGACCATTCTATAGAAGGGACTTGAGCACCCGTGGGGTTTGGTATCTGTGGGGAGTCCTGGAACCAATTCCCCGAGGAGACTGAGGGAGGAGTGTGCTTCATGCTGTAGGGATTTCTTTGTGTCTCTCTGCAGAGCTGTAATAGTCTGATAGACAACTATTAGTTCTCCACTCACTTTTATTTATTTCAAGACAGCCATTGTTGATTTTTTAACTCCTTTCTTTTTCATTCTTAATCCCATTGTGATTAAGCATCTCTCAAATTCATGGGCAATTTTCACTCTGTTTCATTGCCTCAGAATTAAGTTGTCCCGAGTATAAAAATCCATGACACAAGTAATCAAAAATAGGAGAGTAGAGAATCCTCAGATGTCACCAACAAAAAATAGGCAAATAATACCTGTGAAGGGATGTTAACATTTACAAAGTACTGGGAAACTACATATCAGCATTTGTATAAGTATCTCAACGAACTACCTTTAGCTTTTCTTTGCAGATTGAATTATTTATTCACAGCAGTATAGCAAAAGAAGATCTTTCAGTCTCTTTTCTTTAAAATTACAAAAATACATCTGTTATATTCAAACACAAAAGCTCACACACAAATATTCACATAAATACATACTAACACACACACTCACTTAAGATATTGTGCCCACCGGTGGTGGGAATATGGTTATAAACTAATTGCTTAGGAAGTATATAAAAAAGAGGAAAGTGTATGTTGGGGGTCCAGCAGTCCAAGAGAGAAGAGAAACAGGAAGGGAAGCTGGGGTGATAGGGACCTATTTATTGAGCCCTGACTTGGGTCCTGACATTGTACTTGACACTAAATATAGGTTCTTTCTCTTTCCACCCCCCTCACCAGCTTTACTGTGGTATATGTAATATACATAGAATGTTCATATTTAATATGCACATTTTGATGAACTTGAACATATGCATACACTCATGATATTGTCACCACAATCAAGGTAACAAACATATCTAACACTTCCAAAAGATTTCTTGTATCTCTTGACTTTTTAAAGAATATTTAGGAGCTTCCCTGGTGGCACAGTGGTTAAGAATCCACCTGCCAATGGAGGGGACATGGGTTCGAGCCCTGGTCCAGGAAGATCCCACATGCCACAGAGCAACGAAGCCCATGCGCCACGACTACTGAAGCCCACGTGCTTAGAGCCCATGCTCTGCAACAAGAGAAGCCACTGCAATAAGAAGCCTGCACACCACAAAAAAGAGTAGCCCCTGCTCGCTGCAACTAGAGAAAGCCCGCATGCAGCAACGAAGACCCAACACAGCCAATACATAATGCATACATACAATACATACAGCCAATACAGCCAAGACCCAATACATAAATAAATTAAATTTAAAAAAAAAGAATAGAACTACCATATGACCCAGCAATCCCACTACTGGGCATATACCCTGAGAAAACCAAAATTCAAAAAGAGTCATGTACCAAAATGTTCATTGCAGCTCTATTTACAATAGCCCAGAGATGGAAACAACCTAAGTGTCCATCATCAGATGAATGGATAAAGAAGATGTGGCACATATATACAATGGAATATTACTCAGCCATAAAAAGAGATGAAATTGAGCTATTTGTAATGAGGTGGATAGACCTAGAGTCTGTCATACAGAGTGAAGTAAGTCAGAAGGAGAGAGACAAATACCGTATGCTGACACATATATATGGAATTTAAGAAAAAAAAATGTCATGAAAAACCTAGGGGTGAAACAGGAATAAAGACACAGACTTACTAGAGAGTGGACTTGGGGCTATGGGGAGGGGGAAGGGTAAACGGTGACAAAGCGATAAAGAGGCATGGACATATATATACTACCAAATGTGGGGTAGATGGCTGGTGGGAAGCAGCCACATAGCACAGGGAGATCAGCTCGGTGCTTTGTGACCACCTGGAGGGGTGGGATAGGGAGGGTGGGAGGGAGGGAGACGCAAGCGGGAAGAGATATGGGAATATATATATATGTATAACTGATTCATTTTGTTGTGAAGCTGAAACTAACATACCATTGTGAAGCAATTATACTCCAATAAAGATGTTTAAAAAATAAATAAATAAATAAAAAGAAAGAACATTTAGCATGAGCTTTACTCTCCCAACAAATTTTTGTAATAACTTTGTTTTTTAAAATTTTTATTGGAACACAGTTTATTTACAATGTTGTGTTAGTTTCTGCTATACAATAAAGTGAATCAGTTATACATATACATATATCAACTCTTCTTTTAGCTTCTTTCCTAAAGAAGATGTGGTACATATATACAATGGAATATTACTCAGTCATAAAAAAGAAGGAAATAATGTCATTTGCAGCAACATGGATGGACCTAGGGATTGTCATACTGAGTGAAGTAAGTCAGACAGAGAAAGACAAATATTATATGATATTGCTTATATGTGACATCTAAAAAAGTGGTACAAATGAACTTATTTACAAAACAGAAATAGAGTCACAGATATAGAAAACAAACATGGTTACCAGGGAGGAAAGGGGGAGGAGGAATAAATTGGAAGACTGAGACTGACATATACACACTACTATGTATAAAATAGATAACTACTAAGAACCTACTGTATAGCACAGGGAACTCTACTCAATGCTTTATAATGACCTATATGGGAAAAGATTCTAAAAAAGAGTGGATATATGTATATGTATAACTGATTTATTTTACTGTACAGCAGAAACTAACAGAACATTGTAAATCAACTACATTCCAATAAAATTAATTTTAAAAAAAGAAAATAAAAGATGTATGTATAGTGCCTCACAACTAGATTAGCTCAAATTCATCTTCTTATCTTTCTCTGAGATTCTCTTAATAAATGTTCCTAAAATTTTGTCTGTGAGTCTCCTATTTGCATTTATTGACTCTCCATCAAAAGCTTCCTCACATCTATGGAGCTAGATACCTCTTAAAACATAACTTCAAATTATTTGAAAATTCTCATTCTGACTGGCTAACTGTATAATATATGTTTTACATATAACTCAGATTTGATGTGTCCAAGTTTGTGCTCATAGACACTCCAACCAAAACAAGTTTTCCCAGTGATTCTTCCTGTTTCTGGTTACAACATCACCATTCTTCCACAGAAGAAGGCTTGGACCCTTCTCTACCTTGACTTTCTCTCTTCATTTCCTTCTTTAGGAAATTATTTGGCATTAAAAGAGAAATACATTTAAAATACCAGTTAGATTTTCCCTTTGTTTCCATCCTTACAAACATCATCAAGGTTAATCTATAATTGTATGTTAACAAGGCTATTGAAATAAATCTTTTTCTAGTCACTCTTTATCCAATTCATTCTACCAAACATGGTCAGATTGATTCATCTACATATATCATGTTTAAGTACGATATTCCTGTTCAAAAACTACCTGAGGTTCCATATTATCTAAGATAATTCCAAATCTTCTAACTCGGCATTAAAGAGCTTCCAGTATTATCCATGGCATTCCTTCTTCTCAGAATGTATTGATGCCTCCATTACCAATGGATGCTTCCCATTTGTCCATGTGCAACTGAAACCTCATCTCCTCCCTGTCTCACCCAGCCAAGAATGATTTGTTTTTACTCTGCCCTAAATATTAAACTTTGTTTATACCTTTCTTAAATATTTATCAAATGCTTCCTTTGAGAATGAATGCTGGCTTCTACTCTGCTACATATTAAAGGGAGGGATGATACCATTCTTTACTCTTACTTGGTCAGTCTCTCTCAAATGGATTTTCCCTACATCTTGCCATTAACATTAATTGTCCTGTATTATGTCCTGTATTATATCAGGTTCACTAGAAACAGAGCCTAGAAATGTGATGTATTGAGGAAGTACTTTCTGGTAAAGAGAGTAAGTTGGGGGATACTAAATGTAGATGTTGTCTCAACTAGAGATTAGATTCCATCTGATCTCCCAAGTATCCGAGGAGTACAAATCTCACCACAGAGCTTCCCACCTATGGCAGGGAAGATGGACTTTAGTAACCTCTGTGAATTCATCAAGAGGCTGGAGCTCCCTACCACTTCTGGAGGTAGAAGTGTGTAATCACCTGGAGGAAGCAATTCCTGTTAGGGACATAAGAAGTCTCCAGAGAAAATGGCAGCTGAGTCATTAGTAGCAGCTAGAGGGTTTGTGCATAAACCCGATAAAGTAATCCAGCCGGGACACCAACAATGTCAACTACAATACAACTCTCATAACATTCATATCAGCCTTCTTCTCTCATTAAGTTTCACCTTAGTTCTTTCATTAAGTTTACTTCATACAGGCACTGCTTCTTCAGAATTTTTGTTAATTACAATTTCTAGGAAAACTTACAAAAATCGAGTTCATGAGACAAAGTAAATTCCCTGCTGCAGCACTTGATTTTGAACTTATCAATGATACTCATCATGCCCTCCTCCACTACACATTCTAGATTCCTTTCCTTTTGGTTGGCACTTCTCTGGGCTTCTAGCATGAGGGACCCAAGATGCTCAAGTAGGAGTCATAGATTTAAGCTTAATGGAAATCTTAATGTGTCCTCTGGTGGAAGTGTATCCTATGACAACTAAGACCTTAGATTTACAGAGCCTAAAAGTACTGGAATAGGAAGCACAAATACTCCAAGTGAATCATTAAGACGGGTGATGAACCAAACACTTCCACCCCTATCCCTTGACTTCTAGAGCTATATATTTTACTTGGAGAAATAACATGATGCAATGATCACCTTTAAGACATTGCCTTCAAGTAAGCATCACAAAAGTGCCTTCAACATGTCATTCCACTTTTATATAAGGCTGGAAGTTTGTAGGTAAACTCAAGAACAATAACTGTATCCCTCTAGGAGATTGGACCAAATGCAAGCATCTTTGACTCTTGAATTTCTTTTACACACGCCACAGATTCCATGACCACATCTTACTCATTTTACATTCAAAATATATTCAAAGTCTGATAACTTCTCACTGGCCCCATTGCTAACACCAGAATCCAAACCACAATAATCTCTCACTTCTGGACCATCAAACTGGGTCCTCTATATTGTACCTTTGTCCCAAAACACAACTACACACCTGATAAGAGGTTTGATCCTTTCTAAATCAAGTCAGTCCATATCACTCTTCTGCTCAAACCTCACCAATGGCTCTCTTTATTGCTCAGAATAAAATCCAAAATTTCTGATGAAAATCTACAGTGTAGATTTTGTAACCAAATAACTTGATTGCAATCACAGATCTACAACTTATTATATGTGTTAAGTAGACAAGCTAATAGAATTATTTGTGTCTCAGTATAGTATTGAGAGAATTACATGAGCTGGTGTTTGGTAATATAGCAGTGCCTTGTGCTGGAACAACACTACGTAAAAGTTAGCTAATATGATTGTTGTTTCTGTTCTTACTATAACTGTTGTATTTCTTGCCTTATTAAAAACTTATTATTTAAACATGAACATTTTTCATGTTATATAGTTTTCAAAAACACGATATTTAATGGCTAATATTTCATCTTATATCATGCCATTTCCATTTCTTTCATCTATTCATACAATCATTTGCTTCAATCTAGGTATTACAGCAGCTGCTTTGATTCACTTGGATGAAAAACAAGTTTATCTGAGGCAGAAAGCAATAACACAAAACAAGGAATACATGCATGGAGTATATGATTGAATATGTCCATTATTCTCTCTGACAATCCCACCAAGTGGTATAATTTTCTCCCTGACATCATGCCTAAATACTTTTTGCTGTAGTAAAAACATTCTAATGAGACACTTCTGTAAATATGGGGAACACTGTGAAGAAAGTCTTATCTATTTCCTTCTCTCATGTGATATGCTGGACTTCAGGGGAAAATAGGGTCCAAGTAGAGGTTAAATTTTAGTTCCTTCTATATAACTTTTACATGTGCCAAGCGTGCAATGTGCCAGAAATAATGCTGCTGTCCACTTACTTCCCAACTACCAGTAGTCACGATTAAAGTGTAAATTGCATGGGGCTTCCCTGGTGGTGCAGTGGCTGAGAGTCTGCCTGCCGATGCAGGGGACACGGGTTCGTGTCCCGGTCCTGGAAGATCCCACATGCTGCAGAGAAGCTGGGCCCGTAAGCCATGGCTGCTGAGCCAAAAAAAAGAAAGTGTAAATTGCTTGAACCTCACAAGACATCAGAGACTAATATATATAAAGGATATCAATATCATTTGTTCCACTGATCAGCTTATGACAAAGAAACAGAAAGAGTGACTATTTCCCAGAATGAAACATTCAGTAAATCACAGTAAAATGAGTGCATATTTTAAATATTAATATACATTGTCCTTTTAAATATTTATTTTAATGACTACCTAACTTCCCTAATATCAGAGGAAAATTAAATTAAATTATGTCTTCATCACCATCTTCCTATTCATGCCAACAGTTTATCTCTTTGTCACTTGGTCACTGAAAAAAAGCTCATCATGTTAAGTGATTTACTCCAGGCATGCAGCTGCAGAAATAATAATTTTTAAAACACTAAAATATTCAAAATTTATAAAATAGATTTTCTTCTTTGTTGATCTTATAATTTTATCAAAAAGTTTTATTAATATTCACCCAGGCTCAAAGATGATTTGAGCTGCCACCCCTCACCTAAACTAAGAAGAAAAGGTTTTCTGTCTTTACAAAGGCACTATGTTATATTAACTTTCAGTACAATATTTTCATATCAATATTATATGTTTACATATGCAAATTATTTATTCCCTTGAAACCTAGGAAATGGAGCCAAAAGGAAGATAGATCATTTACATTCTCTCACCTATTGTAGGACTTTCTTCTGAGCCTAGAGAAAAGGAATATCATAGAGTGGGTCAACCAAGCAGAGAGAGCTCTCCTTCAGAAAAGAATTTATAAGTATGAATATGTTGAAAAAGAGGCTTCCAATTAAGAGATGAATACTAATGTTCTTTTTCTTCTTCTTTTTTTTTAAAAATATATGTCATATTTTGATTCGTGCATAATATACCAGAATAACTACTTTTATGGTCTTTGGATAACATAAGACTTCATAGCACATTATCTTACCTGAGAATTAAATACACAATATTAATTATTTTCCAAACTGCTTTCTCTTATAGAGGTTTAACTTAGACTTTTGTCTTTGTCCATCTTACAAACAGAGTGTATTCTCCAAACACTATGCATCTAATGACCTTCTTTGACACTAACTTCAACATAACTGTAACTTTAATTCATGTTAATTTCTTATTGGACAGGAAAATGTGTAATATAATATCTTTGTGTAAAATGACACTTTACTCTTTAAAACATATTATTCAAATGTTACACAGAAAAGCTCCATAATTAAGAATCTGAAGAAATATCTCAATATCATATTCCAACATTTTAAAATATATTTTACTAAAGGGACATTCCTTACATATAATTTTGAATATTCACAAATAGTTAGATAAGTGAATTGCTCATGGTGTCCAATATCTCCTTTTTGATGAGAAGAAAATGTCTTAATATTAATTAATTTTATACATCTGGATCATACATTTTGGTAATTTTTTTGTTTAATTCTTCCTTAAGAACCTAAATGTGGGAAGGATGTCTTTGGCAGTGTCTTGCTCTGACAATTTAAGATATACATATGTTTTTAAATGAAGGTGCATTGCAGTAGTAGGGCAAAGTGAGCCATGTAGAAACTTGACCATCAAACTGTTTTGACTTTTTGCTATATTACTTATTTCAATTTTGTCCTCACAGTTCTACTTATGTTAGTGAGATGTCTTCACAAATAGTTTGCCATGGAAAATATCTTTGACTTACTACTTAGAGAGCCCACCCACAAATCAAAGTTAAAAACCTTGGCTCCCTCTATAATACTGGTGTATATAGATGATCTCTCCATGACCTAACCATCAAGACTTCCTTCAAGGCTTATGTGTCTATTCAGGAAGACTGAGTTCCTGTCCTCATACTGAAAAATATCATATCCATGTCTAACTGGCTACTCACAACATAATTAAAATATATGCTCTAAGACTCTCAGCTTACTATGAAGATATTAGATGAAAAAAATAAAATTTTATCAAAGAATATGAAAAAGTACATCAATATATACTGAAATAGTTATCATGCTTGACCATTATATTTAGTTAATTACATTCTGGATACCTGAATAAAAATGGAAACATGATAGATTATGTAATTCTCATTATCTGATAAAAGGAGATTATACTAATTATTTAAGGGAGCTCATTTTTCCTGGTACTAAAAGATAAAGGCAATGTATCAACCTAATGGACATTTTACTATTCAACTGAATTGCTAAGACACACTACGATGGTTTTTTTTTGAGGGGATCTATCATATGGAAATTAAATTATGGAAATGAGGTCATATCACAGTGGGTTAGTTGCGAAAAGTTTAACCCATTTGGCGACAGAAGAACAGCCCTTATGGTTCAAGAAAACTCATTTTTGCAAGTAGTTATTTAATTAAAAACAATTAACAAATGCTTAATATTAGGGAAAAAATAGAAGTGTAATGCATGAAGTAGCCTTGTTCAAGTTGTAGTGTATATTTTTTCCTTTTTTATTTTATTTCCTAGTAAGAAGTATATTCATAAAAATGCTAGATTGACTTTCCAAATGTGACATTTAATACAGACTTCACATAGCTTTTCTCTTTCCTGCATGATTCAAGTATATATGAAATCTATCAGAATGAGCATTTCTAAACCCAGAGAACAATATCATCAGTATTTTCCCAGTGCACAGCTGGAAACATCACTTATCTCTCTGTCTCAAGAATCACTTCATCTAAACTAGTTGTTTCAGTGTATCAGAATCAGTCATCCTTAATCTATTGAAGATAACGTTGGGAAGAATGAAATAAATCAGAGACTCTAATCCCCCTGTCTTTTGTATCTCTATTTTGAGAGTAGGGAGATCACTTGATACTGTATGTAGCCCTTGCAACATCACTGAGTAGATGTAGCTCAAAAATATATGTTCCTGATCTGTAAACAGTACCAACTAAACCCATATTCCCATGACTTTCCTGCCACAGCACTGAGCATTCTCTTCATCAGTCATCCAGTTTATTCTAATTCTCTCTCAGCACAGCTTCCAAGAGTATGAATCTGTCATTTGGAGCTGAGCAACATGAAAATTCACCACCGTTCTGGACAACTGGATCTTGGTAACACTGCTGCATTCTGAATTGGATGCCAATAAATTATCTTTAAATCACTTAAAACTGGCTGATTGGCTTCAGCTCACTTAGAGGCATGCCTTTCTGCTATAACTGAGTGCTTCCCTTACACTTTAAATTGGCAGCCTGAGTACATGCATTTGATAGAGATAATGCACTTGATCTCTGAGATTGGGTTTGACAACATTGCACCATTATGCGTAGGTTATATACAGTTCCTTTTTATTTTTAATTGCATATAAATATATATATAACAAAGAATGATAGACAAAGAAAGATTCCTTCCTATCAAAAATAAATTGTATATGTATTATCTGATTGATCTTCCAATAAGTCCATTTAATATTATCATTTCAATCTAATTATGCTGATTTGAGTTCTGCATAGCCAAATGTCTAATGTGTCAGTTCATTTAACTGGCCAAATGTCTTTGGAAGTAAAATTTTCTATCATCACAACCAAATCGGGAAAAAAAATGCCTTTAATCATTCAAATTCATATTCATATTGTAAAATATTTATCAGTCATTACTATATGTCAGGGACTGTGCTTCTTATCTTCTACATATTCAAAGATGAATTAAATGAGTTTCCTATCACCCAGTGCCTTGCAGTTTCGTGGAGGAGATAGATCTATAAGCTAATACATCAAACAGAGATGCTCTACAACAGAGGCATGTGTCAGGACGATGTTGAAGCAGAGAGAAGGAAGTTCCCCTTCCTTAGAATTCATAGAGACCTTCACAGAGGAGGTGACTCAAGCTTCAAAACACATTACTCATTTATCCATTCATTTGTAACGCACGTTTTAATCCAATGCAGTTCAGTATCTTCTTTAATTACATTTCTTTGCAATGTACTATTCTGAGGCTGAGGTTTAAGGTTTATTTCCCTCTAGGTGAAAGGAGAAGGGTGGTCTGACTCAAAATATCTGTCATAGGTCAGCTTTGAATCTCAGAGAAGACATTTCTGACCTCTTCAGCAAGACGGTAGTATTGAAAATCAAGTTTTATGGTGGGAGAGGAGGAGAGAGATTTATTTAAGTTAGTATGTCAATAACAAGCTCAAGAAACTAGGTAATAATGTTATTATATACCCAGGATAGAAAGAGGAAGAAGGATGATTGGGGTAGAAATAAGATGAAACATTGTGGGTCCTCCATCCACAGCCATACTTGGGGTTAAGTTTTAAGAGGTGAGTCATTTGAAATGTCCAGATAGGTGTGTGCAGAGGAAGCTGGGTCACAGGTGAGTAGGGAGGGCACAACTGGAGTCATGCCTCCTGGGGATTCAAAGGAAAAAGCCACAAGCTTTTAATGTGCATGTAAGTCATAATAGAATGATAGAGCAGAAGCTGTTAGAGACAGAAAAGTAGAAGAGCCTCAGGAAGTGCCCTGGGTTCCCTGGGGATTTCAGAAACCTTAGGCATATATGAATATTCAAATGAAGGTACACAGGTTTCTAAGAACACTGGTAAAATCTCAGAGGCCTGGGATCATGACAAAGGGGACATCATCAACAAGGTCTTTGAACTAGGAGCAAGTGGCTGAGACAATGGACTTCAGCTGAGGGAACAAATATATCAGTTCTCAAAACCATTTAGGACTAACCCTATCCATGTCAGCCAGTACAGGAAATGGGTCAGATCAGTCACTCTTCTGAGAAGGATGGGAACTAAATGTCACCCTTATAGTCTGAAAGACCACCTCTTCTCAAGGGCTTATGGGGACTGAAACTCTTTACACACTTAGCCACACTTATAGGAAGAAGATGGTAAAATGTGATGTGTATGAAATGAAGACAGTGAGTCATTTGAAAAACCTTATTCAAACCAGCACTTATAGGGCATTAGATACTAAACAGATCGAGGACTCACACTTGAAAAATGCTTAAGAAATTCTTCAAATACAGGCTGAAATCTGGCTGTCAACTGGTGGAATAGTAGCTCTTTAAGGACATCAGATAAGTCATAAAAGTAAAGAAGTCACACTTTTTTATTGATCTGAAGGTAGTGTGAATTAATCTTTAATATCACTTTACATTTATTGAATATATACAGGCACAGTTCTAACAACCAGAAATACAACTGGTGGATAAGATAAATAAAACCTTGTTTCTCATCATATTGATGCAGGAAATTTAGACATTAAAAACATGATGCTAAAATAAATATAAGACCTCCTATATGACAAGGAGAGTGTCTACTGGGAGTACATAGATGGGGCACTTAACCAAACCTTTTTTCCTCCTGGCTAGGAAAGACTCCCAGAAAAATTCATTTCTGAGAGGAGACATGGAGGATAAGTCAAGACACCATCAGACAGACTGGCCTCAGAATTCTGAGTATGTACACAGATTACTGTGTCTCATGTGTAGTCATGTCAAAGGCATTGACCCTGTCTAGAAACCCTCTCAGGCGTGGGCAGGGTCCTGAGTCATCTCTCCAGGCTATGCAACTTTCCCTCATTTATCTGACCAGTGCCTAGATGAAAGCAGATCTGACACACTGAATTGAACTGTCTAATTTATTATTCTGTCTGAGAGAAAGATGTCAGCGAGCTGGAGGTCTTGTGTGCAAGGACACTGGGATCACTTTTTGGACCTGTTCAGTTCAATGTGGTCATCAATAATCACAAGGAAGATATAAAGGGCATGTTACTCAAATGATGACAAGCACAATGCTGAAGGGATAGTGAATACAGTAAAAGACAGAGTTAAAATCCAAAGACTTTTAATAACCTTAAGCTACACTATAGCCATAAATAGTTCCTGAAATTTAGTCCCCAAACATAAAACTGTGCAAGTATAAATGTCACAAGATAAATCTTAGCAATACTGTACATAAGAAAAGAATAACAAAAATAAAAGTTACAGATTTAATCAAGAGTATACTCAGTGAAAGTCAAGAGTATGACACCTTTCAAATTAATTCAATGAAATATTTTAGGCATAGTTAATAAAAATATAATATTCTGAAAGAAAAGAACCTAAAGTCCTTTTATGTACTTTATTTTTCAGGTTGCATTTGGAATATTGGGTGGGTCTGAGCTCTATAATTCATTTATACAAATTGGAATATCTGTTCTGTCAATAAATGTTTCATAAGTGCTTAATATATCATTGTACCACTGATTCAGGATATGCAGTCTCTTGGTCTCTAGGAGAACAAGTTAATAATCTTTATTGATATATATCAGAGAAACTCAGCTTGATTTGGGCAGAAGACAAAAGTCTGTGAAATACTAGAGTTACAATGGAAGATACCTGCAATTTGGCAATAAGGTAGAAATTTATGAGGTTAAGAAAGGGAAGAACAATAGGCATTTAAGGCTTTAAACACTGGACTAGCATGATATTTATTTTTTAATTAATCTGGTTATAAATGTAATATTCTTATTTCCTTCATGTAATATTTTTATTTCCTTCATGTACAAAAGAAACATTTATTTTATATTAGAAAATGTATTCAGTATAACGTTAAATTTATTTCTTTTTTTCATTTGCCCTCAGTTCCAAATTAACTAGTGGGGTTTGACTTTAATGTTGTGAGATGAAAGAACAAAGAAAATCTATCAATTAAGATATTTATAAATTATGCAAATTGTAAAAATCCAGCAAATTCTAAAGACTCGGTTTATTTTCTTCAAGCATCAGTAAGTTGAGAGAACTCATTGAATGATCTTTGTATCCTAGATAAAATTCCCCCCATACCACTTGGTGAAGCAAAATTCACATTTTAAAAGATACTACATTAATTTTTCTTTAATGTAGAAGATTTGATTGCACTTTTCTATTATTTTTCTAACATTTCAACAAAATTCATTAAACAAAATTAAAAGTCAGTAATTTCATGAGCTACTTTGGATATAAAATAATGAACTAGTCCCTACCCTTGAAGAGATCACACATTGGTGTCAGGATACCCTCATGACCTCAGATGATTACAATATAACATGATAAATGCTAATTGAGAGCTATACAGAAGATGTTAGCATAGTATAAAAGAGGACTGATAATTTGTTCTGCTTGAAAGATTTGAGGAAACTTCACAAAATAAGTGAGAGTTTCACACAGAAATATGAGAAGAGAAAGCCTCTGGAGAGACACAGAAAATATATCTAGAGTAGGATTTCAATCCAGGATCTATAGCACGCATTCAAAATGCTCATCAAAGGGACTTTATATATTCTTTCCAATTCAACAAATATATATTTAATGCTTATCAGGTTTGAGGTACTGTTCTAGAAGTGTAAATAAACAAATTAAATTAGTTATATTACTTTTTGGTGCTATCTATTATCAACTACGCATTTCTAGGTGCTTGACATATATTATGCATTTACTCTCCACAAGAACAACATTAATAATAGACAATTTTTTCTCTAGCCCATGGAGCATACACTCTACTAACAGGAGGAATTTATGTGTGAATATAATGTCAATAATGTCTTAGTTTAGGCTAGTATAACAAAAATACCATAGACCAGGTCACTTAGACAACAAACTTTATTTCTCACAGTTTTGGAGTTCCAGTATCAAGACACCGCCAAATTCAGCTTCTGGTGAGGTCCCACTTACTTGTTCATAGACGCTCTTTTTGCTGTATCCTCACATGGCAGAGAGAGTGTAAGACAGCTCTCCTGGGAATCCTTTATAAGGGTGCTAATCTCATTCACGAGAGCTCCTCCCTTATGTCCTAATTCTCTCCCAAAGGCTCTACCTCCTAGTACCATCACATTGGTGGTTAGAATTTCAATATATGAATTTTAAAGAGATATAAACGATCAATAGCAAATACCATGTAGTTAGTGCAATGATGGATGAACACACAGGGTAATGGTATAAAAATACCAACGATAGGATTTTTGCCCAGTCTCAACAGGGAAATAGGATAGGGGGTTGTAAGAAATTTTTGATGTTCGCCTTCATAAAAGATATGATACTCAAGCTCTCTTCCCTGATGGACAAAATACTGGACAGAAGTCAAGGGTAGTAGGGTAATTGACAGGGAGAGATAATTCTGGAAAAAGCATGAGACAACCTCAGACAGAGAAGCAAAGGAAAACACTTAAAGCCACACAGATAACACATAGTGAAACAAGGTTGTCTGAGAAAAGAAATAATTATTTTTAATTTTATAGCTGGGTCATAACTAATGAAATGAATGAGTTGATTTTCTGTGTGATCAAAATATTTCTGCTTAATCAGGAAGAAATTCTTACTAACCAGTATACTAAGCTCTGTTTTCTCTTTGTGTATAGCCTATTGCAAACCATCTTCTGCCTTGAGCCCACGAATGTTCATGCCATTCAAACTTAAATGAGAGCAGTCATGTAGAACTTTGCTATGGAGTGATTCTGTACAGAGATTGATTTATTGCTTCATGGATGATAGGACCTATTTCCTTTTATCATTTATTGGGGGAACCCAACAAAAGAATAGGTAAAGTGCTTTGATAGATAATAATGGCATAGCTATACTTGTTTAGCTCTCAACTATTTTATTTTATTGGTCCAATATCCCAGAAAGAAAGAGCAGAGAGATTTCACAGTTCTGTTCTGTGCATGAGAAAATTCAGGCACAGAAAAGTGATTTAAGTTGCTTGAGAATGCTGGCACATGGTCTCTTAATCCAGTACTCTAAACAGCAAACCCAGACTTCTTCCTTATCTCGCTTATATTGATTTTGGGTTGAGTATGTAAGACCCTTTTACAAGATATGGATAGTCTATCCAATTTGATTATTTTTATTACAAAAAATAGCTATTTGAAATGGGAACCTGGTTATTTTGGCTACTTATGATGAATTGTTTTTCTTATGAATAAAATGATTGATTCTTTGGTAATTTATTTTTCCAAAAATAACATATCAGCTAGTTTAGTTAAGCTATAAATAAAAGTCAGTGTGGAAAGAGACACCCCTGCAGCCATTAAGAACAATGTATTTATACAAATAAAGCGGAGAGACCACATTCTTTGATTCTTTGAGGCAACACAATTTATACTGAGAAACATTTATTTTGGTTTATCTTATTTATTAAACCACCTCGCAAGTGGAAATTATCATCACTATGAAGAGATAGGAAGGAAGGAAAAACATTACCTGGGAGCTGAAATTCAGTTTGCATAAACATGCATAGAAGATTTTAAATTCAAAGAGCACTGAAAGAAAAAGGAATATAGCATGGTGATCTCTGATCTATCTCTTTTAGACATTCCCATGCCTTTCTATAAGAACCGTGTGGTTAAGGAAATGCAAGTTTAAGAATGCCTTTAAACTCTACAAGGCATTCTTCACTTCCATGTCCCTTTACTGATTCTGTAAAGAATTTCAGGAATTGTGTATTCATATTTTCAACAGCCATTCTTAAGCTTTAACAATGTACTAACACTTTCCTGGGTATTGGAAATACAAAGAATACAATGGTCCTTGCCTTTAGATATTTTACAGATTTCTATTCAGAGAAGTAAACAATTATGATATAATTCCATAGCACAAGCAAGGATTGAAGATAGGAGATCACAGAAGAACAATTAACTCTGTCAGAAGAATAATCAAGGGCAATGGAAAATCTCATGTGACTTCAGTCTGGAAGTGCAGGTGTTATCCAGGAGGAATTGGGGAAGGAAGTCTCTGCTAATAGCACAGAAACCACAAAATCCCAAAGGCAGATGAGATGGCTAAATACTATTTCTCAGGTTATTGACTCTGGACTCACAAAATTCATCTCAATCAAATCAAGATTGAGTTTAGGGATGAATATATGGCTGATGCTACCTACAAGTGTAAGGCAAGTTATCAGAGATGCAAAGAAAGGAAGGACGTATATGCTGGAAATCATTTTATGCTGGAAATCATTTTATGCTGGAAAAATTTCAAACAGAAACTGAAGTTGTCAGTATTACAATCACTGGTGTTTTTTGTATTTTTGTAGTGGAATTTCACATAATTTTAATACTCCAGAGCAGACTTTCAAAATGGCAGGGATTAGTGAGGAAAGGGTGATCTATACACTCTTTATAAAATTTGCTTAAAATTCCCATAATGCAAAAGAAGAAGAAACACTGATAGAATTTATCCTCATATAAAAGAGCAATACTGCTTATACCAATACCTCATTTTTCCACTACCAAGATTGTCTCTGACTTTTCCTTTTTATTTATTTAAAAAGAAAGACAGAGACTGCAGAAGTAGGGTAAGAAAACCTGTTAAACTTTTTCAACAATCCCTGTTATAATTTTCAAAGCAATTTACTTTTGCTGTCAGCAGAAATAAAATTTACAACCATCAGAGAGTGCAAAGAGTCAAATGTATTGCTAAGAATTACAACATAAGCTGCATGCAAATAACCCCACAAGTTCTAAGGGCTTGTCTTCCCCTATTTGTATAGCTGAGGCTTCAGTCATAAGTTGTTTAGGCTTTTTTTTTTTAATTCACTAGAAGCTGGGGTAGAATATTCCCATCAATTTCAGTGAAAAACAAAAATCTGTTAATACCACCATGTTAAGGGGAAATATTATTGGTGTGCTTTTACAAGAAGAAATATTTCTTTCTAAACAAATCACATAGTAAGGACACTGTACAATCAAAAGTAATGGAAATTACATGAAAAATCATCTTTTTTTCAAACAAATATTTGGACTTGGCCCGCATAGTCAACGTTGAGTATAAAATGCATGACTAAAAGTCAAACAGATCTTTCAGTGAAAACTGTTAACATTGTGCACAGCTCATTTCTGGAGGAGGGTACTTTATAATCCTGAAACAATGGACTTGGCACCCCTGATATGACAGCCTCTACGACTGTAATCACTTAGCCCCCAAACCCAAAGCCTTGCCCAGGTTAAAGCTCAGCCATTCTTTTAAAGTCAATACTGGTATGCAATGATGTATTCGTATAGCTTAACAAGTCAAATAATTCTTAATAGTTATTAAACAACAGTGTTCTTTCAGAAGGAAAGATTCTTTCTCCCCCAGATATGATGCTTTTAGCAGTTTCACATCAAATTTATGTCCATCTCGCATATATACCTTTTATTTGGTCAAGAAAACAGAATCCAGTCTACATATTCCATATAAATGTTTTAATACAGGGAATCAGAGGCTTATTTAATTGTTAGCCTGAAGACCAACAGATTGGAAAGGGACCCAAAATATCTTGTCCTGCAACAGGAAAGTGAATAGTATTCAAGGGCTTTTTGCAAGGCCACTGAAAATCTCAAGCACCTCTGGAAAGCTGCCATCTGACTGATACAGCATGTAAAACATTGACCAGTTTAAACTGGTTTTGCTTCCTTAAAACAGGTTGCTGATTAATCCAACCTGGAGTTACTTTACAGGGACAGCACTGCACTTCCGCAGGACAGGAACCCATGTCTCCAGATGACCCTGGAACCAAGAATCTTCAGTCTATGGGACTCAAAGAATAGAAAAGTTGCCATGGAGTCCTTTACATATCCAGAAGTACTTCAATAAGGAAAATCCAGCTTCAAGCAGCATGTGTTGCTTGATTAGTGTATATGTAATGACACTAGCCAATCAGCTTCCAAGTCTGAAATTCTCCTAACCCCTAAATTTCACCCTGAGCCCCAGATCAGGAAGACGGATTTGAGCTCAACCTCCTATCTCTGTGCCTATTGACCTTGCAATAAAGCTCTTTCTTTTCTCAAAAGCAGGTCCCATAGTATGGGCTTCTATGTGGTTGGACAGAGAGCCCTTGCTTGTTAGCTCACAGGACTACTTCAGTCTTCAGTTAGAGGACTGGTGATTTACTAGTACCTCACTTGAAAGCTGGTAGACTTCAATCTTGTCCTGATATTAAGGCCTCTCCTTTCCCTTTATATGTGTAAAGAGATTCTGTAAAATGTAGTTCTAGGCTTCTGTGCAAAACAGACCTTGGAATGAACTTATGAATATGTACAAGTGATGTGCTTATGAATGTTCTATTCTATTACATCTTTTTTTTCAAGTAAATAATTGCTACTTTATTTTCAGTTTCATATGTTTCTATAATTATTACATGTAAAGTTCTTAAACACTTCCCCATGCTGTTTTCTACATGTTCAGTTCCATGGATAATTTATCACTTTCAATCCCTAATTGTGGAAAGTCCTTCTAGTGCCCTCTTCTTCCAATCTGGAACATCTGCTACCCTGGTCTTATGTAAAGCTATCTTTCCTTCCTGTTCCAATCTGAATTCTTCATCTCCTTTTAGATCCTACCTTTGCCTTCCTTATTTGCTTCTTCATTTTGATGAAGCATATTTTCTACCAGTTTCCTAAATGCAGGAAATGTTAGTTTCTTATGCCTCTCATATCTCAAAATACCTTTAATCTCCTTGATCTTGGATTAAAAGTGAGGTTTTATTAGATATTTAGGCTGGAAATCAATTTCCTTCCAGATTCAGAATACATCTGTCTTTTGTATTTAATCCTTTGATGTTATCCTTTGGAAGGTACAGGCATTTCTTTTTGCTGATTGTTCTGTGTGGTTTTTTAGTTGTCTATGTTGTTTTGTTTATGTTTTTATCTTTTCTCAAATAATTAAGTATTTCCTCCTTATTTCTAGTATTTCATAATTTCATAGATATACGTTAGTGTATGAGTGTCCAGGAATGTTTGGTAAAGGAAGGGGGGATTGCCCAGGCCACCTGTTCAGCCTTTATAATCTGGAGATGATGTCCTTCAATTAAGGGCAATGTTCTTCTTCTATTTGAGGATTTTCTTTATCTTTTTTTTTTTTCTTCCAGAACTCTGAATAGTCTTATAATGAATCTCCTGTATTAATCATTTACTATTTTATCATTTTCTGTTTTTATTTATATTTTTATATTTTGTTCTTATTTCTGGTAGATTTCAGCCATTTTATTTATTTCTCTTATCTCATTTCTAATGTTAAAGCTATTACTTCTTTTTTTTCTGGTATGGTCTTTAGATCCTGTTTTGGTTTTGGGGGTGGAATAACTTTCATTTTTTAGTGGAAGATATTAGTTAATTATCATTCTTGCCTTGTTTTGAAATTTTCTCCTGTATTGGAATTTTTGACTGTATTAACTCAGTCTTCTCCAATTTTCTCAAGATATTTGTACATTGCATTGGTTTCCCTTTCATATTTTAATTCTTAGTCAAATATCTGGAGACTAGGAAATCTATTTATGCTGCAGAATCAACTCTTTGTAAACTCTAAGAGCAAGGGCAAAAATTGTCAACTAGAGGACTTGAAAATGTAGTAGTCTGTATCAAATGTGCTTCATTCATGAACGAAATGCTAGCATGATGCATATATTACCTTTGGGACCAGTTTTTTTCTATTAAATCTTTTTTGTATTTTTCTTATGTATGTGATGAAAGTGGGAGTGTGGTTGTATACTCTGGGTGGATGAGCTCTGGAACAAGTGGAGATGAGTAGCTAGAGAGTTTTCCTGCTCAATAGACAGGTTTCAGTTGAATTCCTTAAGTCCTCAATCACATTTTTGGTTTTTATTGTGCCTGAGGTCTCAATGTGTAGGTACTTACCGGTTCCATTTTCTCAGAAGAGCAGCTTCTATTCTGAGAATGGAGATACAGTATAAAGAAGGAGAAATTGCCTTGCTGTGTGGGGTAAAAGAGGACACATTGGGATAGAGCTTCTCTCTATATAAATTCTTACTGTCTTTCTAATTTTAGCACCACAGATCAGAACCTTCATATCTGCTTTCAATGTGTCTTATTATACTGGTCCTCAGACTATCCATTGTCTTGTAGCAAATTGTTTTCCTTTTGCCTTTTTTTCCCTTTTCTGCCAGGCTTTATGTTGTATCTTTCCCTGCTGAGCTGGTTTCTAGTTACATCTGCTCAACTAGAAGCAGTGATCTTATGTTCAAATTGACATTAAAAACAGCAGAACATATTGGAGGCCCCCTGACTCTTCCTCAGTGCACATTCTGAGGTACCAAAATTATTCTGAATTTGGTATACATGCTTTTGGGAGATAAGCTGGAGTGGTGTAGATAAACCTGGTTCAGGAAAACTGTCAATTCTTGAATCTCTTCCACATTTATGTATATTTTAATCACATATCCATGTATCTTCTTCAGGTTTAGGTGACTCGTTACCATCCTCTAGTGCAAGCACATCCATGGATTTTTCATTAATTATAGGTTATTCAGTTAAAAAAAATCATGTTTGGAACATAACAACTTCAGCAAAACTCGTATATTTCTTGATCAGTTAGTCCTATAAATTTCTTAAGAGTTGCTAATTTCAAGAAACCAAGCTCCTCAGGCAACTTTGAGGTCAGAGAAAATAATATAAAGCAGCTTTAACGTTTTTGGTGCACAAATCATGTTTACTTTCCTATTATTAAAAAAAAATATTGACTTCTTTTGTTTCCTTTTCCCTCTTATACTAGACTCATTGATCTTCTGAGTTTATATATTTCTTTTTTTCTTCTTCTTGTCACTTAAGTATAATTATTAAAGGAGATTTGCACATGTTTTTACTCTACCATGTATAACCAAAATATCCTAAGATTCAACAAATTCTGATCATGTTTTTCGGAAAAAAATATAACATTAAAGAGAAGGAAGCCTATTCTAATAGAACTTCCCATGGTTAGAGAATATAAAAATAGAAACCAAGGATAATTATGATTTAATACCCTCTCACGTCTGCTAAACAAAGCATGAGAGAAAGAGCAACAGTCCAACAGGAATTTCGTAGACCAGTTTAAATCCAGCAAATATGTCAAAGCCAACTCTCATTATGAAGTGAATTAAATAGACCAAAGGCTTACTGATATTTAATATGATTCTTCTTTTGCAGATCCTTGAAAGATACAATGGGGCATTTGTAAACTCATTTTCAGAGGTTAATGATAAATAAAAAAGTAATTGATTATAAATTAATTCAGGATATTGTTGCAAACCATTGTCCTTAAATATTTCCTACAATAGCACGTGGCTGCTAATTTGCATGCTGCATTTCTAAGGAAACCCTAAAATTGCCCTTTACTGAAAGTATTATCTTTCAAAAATCAGTTATTTTGGAAAACAAAAACAGAAGCAGAATGTACAAAATTGCTTTTCTCTTCCATTTGAGACTCTTGGCAGAAGTCACACAAAAGCCATTAATTGCCAAAATGCATTACATTACAATTAACATGATTTTGAACAAAAGTCTAATATCAATGTAGGAAATTAACTGCAAGTTTATAACTGTATCATAACAAATGGAACTAATTCGTTGAAATCTGTGAGATCAAAATCTTCTATTTAGTGGAAAACAAATTTCTTACTCAAATATCCAAACTGGCAAGTTTATGAGAATGGTATAGAAATGACCAATTCTCAGGCTCTAAATGAGACTTGAATAGTTAAACTCTGTGGTCCAAATTTTGCCTCAAAACAAAAAAAGTTTTCAAAAAGAGTCACATTTGGAGAGTTGTATTTAATAAAAATAATAAAATTTAAATATCCCTGATGATGGTACAAATCATTAGGTTTTAGAAACTCCTAGCCATGTGATTGCAAATTTAGCAAAACACACCAGAAAGCTGTTAAATAGATTGGCTTATTGTGCCAATGTTTTATTAGCTTAACAGATCTATTTATTTAAGAGGAACCTACAGCCTTATAAAATACATATTATTTTGTACTCATGATGCAGTTATTTAAGGAAATTTTCATACCAGCATTACTTCCATTGTTACCTTAGGAATTGCCATTTTACTCCAGTGTAAAATTTCTATAAATAATATAGTTCAGCAAATTGAAATTTTTATGTGGGCTGTTACCTAGAATTCACCGAAATACAAGGCAAGGGAACAGTCCTTCAGACTGCTAAGGTGTACCCAAGAGTTCTGACACTAATGGAAAGACAACAGTTTTCCTAACTATCAAAGTTTGAAAATTCCCTGGAAAGACTCACAGAACATACTGAAATCCAGTATACACACAGTCACATTTATTTATCTGTTGGTGGGTTGATTTATTTCTATAGTCAAATGAAAGTAAAACTAATATCTATCTTAGGTCCTGCCCCATGCTAAACCCCACCCCTACCAAAGTTCCACTACTGCCTAAACTCTGCCTGCATAGCCAAGGGTTTGTTTGTTTGTTTGTTTGTTTTCCTCCTTTAGATTGCAGCTCTCTCTTACCTTGTGATTCATTTTTGTTGATACTTTTATATTTTCATTTTTCCTAATAAATCTTTTATTTTTCTAATTTTATTTTATTCTTTATACTTTGTTATCATTCTCTCCTTTTGGTTTGTTCTGGCTCCCACCTTTTATTTATTTTTCTTTTTTCTGTTGTGGTTTTATTTTACCTTGTTGAAGTTGTTTCAATTATAGGTTTATTTTTCCTAATATATGTTTTATATTTCTAAATTTATTTTGTTTTTCATCCTTTGATATTGTACTGCTCTTTTTTTTTCTTTCATTCTTTTTTTTTTTTTCCTCATGCCATGAAGCTTGCAGGATCTTGGTTCCCAGGCTGGAGGTTGGGCCTGAGCTCCTGTGGTGGGAGCTCTAAGTCTAAACCACTGGACTAACAGGGAACCTCAGACCCCAGGGAAAATTAATCAGAGTGCTGCCTCCCAGAGGTTGTTATCTCAGCACCAAGACCCAGCTCTGTCCAACTGCTTGTAAACTCCAGTGCTGGACATCTCAGGCTAAACAACCAGTTTGGAATTGGTGGTAAGACGAATTCAGCAACACCCATCAAAAAAAAAAATGAGAAAAATATATGTTACAGACAAAGGAGCAAGGTAAAAACCTATAAGACCATATAAATGAAGACAAAATAGGCAAGCTACCTGAAAAAAATTCAGAGTAATGATAGTAAAGATGTTCCAAAATCTCGGAAACAGAATGGAGAAAATAAAAGAAACATTTAACAAGAATCTAGATGAACTAAAGAGCAAACAAACAGTGAGGAGCAACACAATTACTGAAATTAAAAATACTCTAGAAAGAACCAATAGCAGAATAACTGAGGCAGAAGAACAGATAAGTGACCTGGAAGATAAAATGGTGGAAATAAGTTCCAGGGAGCAGAATAAAGAAAAAAGAATGAAAAGAACTGAGAACAGTCTCAGAGACCTCTGGAACAACATTAAATGTACCACATTTGGATTATATGAGTCCCAGAAGAAGGGAAAAAGAAAGGAGTCAGAGAAAATATTTGAAGAGATTATAGTCAAAAACTTCCCTAACACAGGAAAAGAAATAGTCAATCAAGTCCAGGAAACAAAGAGAGTCCCATACAGGATAAGCCCAAAGAGAAACATGCTGACTCACATTCTAATCAAATTTTCAAAAATTAAATACAAAGAAAAAATATTAAAAGCAACAAGGGAAAAGCAACAAATAACATACAAGGGAATCCTGATAAGGATAACAGCTGATTTTTCAGCAGAAACTGTGAAAGCCAGAAGGTTGTGGCAGAGCATATTTAAAGTGATGAAAGGGAAAAAACTACAACCAAGATTACTCTACCAAGCAAGGATCTCATTCAGATTTGACAGAGAAAATAAAACATTTACAGAAAAGCAAATGCTAAGAGAATTAGCACAACCAAACCAGCTTTACAACAAATGCAAAAGGAACTTCTCTAGGCCGGAAACACGAGAGAAGGCAAAGACATACAACAGCAAATACAAAACAACAAATAAAATGGTAATAGGAACATACATATTGGTAATTACCGTACATGTACATAGATTAAATGATCAAACCAAAAGACATATCCTGGCTAAATGGATACAAAAAGAAGACCTGTATACATGCTGGCTAAAAGAGACCCACTTCAGACCTAGGGACACATACAGACTGAAATAGAGGGGATGAAAAAAGATATTCCCTGCAAATGGAAATCAAAAGAAAGCTGCAGTAGTAATTCTCATATCAGACAAAATAGACTCTAAAATAATGACTATTAGAAGAGAAAAAGAAGGACACTACATAATGATCAAGGGATCAATCCAAGAAGAAGATATAACAATTGTAAATATTTATGCACCCAACATAGGAGGACTTCAATACATAAGGCAAATACTAACAGCAATAAAAGGGGAAATCGACAGTAACACAATCATAGTAGGGAACTTTAACACCCCACTTTCACCAATGGACAGATCAACCAAAATGAAAATAAATAAGGAAACACAAGCTTTAAAGTATGCCTTAAACAAGATGGACTTAATTGATATTTAAGGGACATTTCATCTGAAAACAACAGAATACAATTTCTTCTCAAGTGCTCATGGAACATTCTCCAGGATATATCATATCCTGTGTCACAAATTGAGCTTTGGTAAATTTAAGAATATTGAAATCATATCAGATATCTTTTCCTACCCCAATGCTGTGAGACTAGATATAAATTACCAGAAAAAAATTGTAAAAACTGAAAACACATGAAGGCTAAACAATACACTACTAAATAACCAAGAGATCACTGAAGAAATCAAAGAGGAAACAAAAAAAAACTAAAAACAAATGACAATGAAAACAAGATGAACCAAAACCTATGGGATGCAGCAAAAACAGTTGTAGAGGGAATTTTATAGCAATACAATCCTATCTCAAGAAACATCTTAAATAAACAACCTAAACTTACACTTAAAGCAATTAGAGAAAGAACAAGAAAAACCCACAAAGTTAGCAGAAGGAAAGAAATCATAAAAATCTGATCAGAAATAAATGAAAAGGAAATAAAGGAAACGATAGCAAAGATCAATACAGCTAAAAGCTGGTGCTTTGAGAAGATAAACAAAATTGATAAACCACTAACAAGACTCATCATGAAATAAAGGGAGAAGACTCAAACCAACAGAATTAGATATGAAAAAGGAGAAGTAACAACTGACACTGCAGAAATACAAAGGATCATGAGAGATTACTGCAAGCAACTATATGCTAATAAAATGGACAACCTGGAAGAAATGGACAAATTCATAGAAAAGCACAACCTTCCAAGACTGAACTAGGAAGAAATAGAAAATATAAACAGACTAATCACAAGCACTTAAATTGAACTGTGATTAAAAATCCTCCAAAAAGTAAAAGCCCAGGACCAAATGGCTTCAGAGGTGAATCCTATTAAATATCTAGAGAAGAGCTAACACCCATCCTTCTCAAACTCTTCCAAAATATAACAGAGGGAAGAACACTCCCAAACACTTTCTACAAGGCCAACATCACCCTGATACCAAAATGAGAGAAAGATGTCACAAAAAAAGAAAAATACAGGCCAATATCACTGATGAACATAGATGCAAAATCCTCAACAAAATACTAGCAAACAGAATCCAACAGCACATTAAAAGGATCATACACCATGATCAAGTGGGGTTTATCCCAGGAATGCAAGGATTCTTCAATATACATAAATCAAACAATGTGATACACAATATTAATAAATTTAAGGACAAAAAAGCATATGATCATCTCAAAAGATACAGAAATACCTTTTGACAAAATTAAACACCTGTTTATGATAAAAACTCTCCAGAAAGTAGGCATAGAGGGAACCTAACTCAACATAACAAAGGCCATATATGACAAACCCACAGCCAACATTGTTCTCAATGGTGAAAAAATGAAACCATTTCCTCTAAGATCAGGAACAAGACAAGGTTGCCCACCCTCACCATTATTATTCAACATAGCTTTGGAAGTTTTAGCCACAGCAATCAGAGAAGAAAAAGAAATAAAAGGAATCCAAATCAGAAAGGAAGAAATAAAGCTGTCACTGTTTGCAGAGGACATGATATTATACATAGAGAATCCTAAAGATGCTACCAGAAAACTACTAGAGCTAATCAATGAATTTGGTAGAGTAGCAGGGTACAAAATTAATGTACAGAAATCTCTTTCATTACTATACACTAATGATGAAAAATCTAAAAGAGAAATTAAGGAAACACTCCCATTTACCACTGCAACAAAAAGAATAAAATACCTAGAAAATACTTAGGAATAAACCTACATAAGGAGACAAAAGACCTCTTTGCAGAAAACTATAAGACACTGATGAAATAAATTAAAGATGATACGAACAGATGGAGAGACATACCATGTTCTTGGATTGGAAGAATCAATATTGTGAAAATGACTATACTACCCAAAGCAATCTACAGTTTCAATGCAATCCCTATCAAACTACCAATGGCATTTTTCACAGAACTAGAACAAAATTTTCACAATTTGTATGGAAACACAAGAGGCACAAAATAGCAAAAGCAATTTTGAGAAAGAAAAATGGAGCTGGAGGAATCAGCCTCCCTGACTTCAGACTATACTACAGAGCTACAATAATGAAGATAGCATGATACTGGCACAAAAACAAAATATCGATCAATGGAACAGGATAGAAAGCCCAGAAATAAACCCACGGACATATGTTCACCTTATCTTTGATAAAGGAGACAAGAATATACAGTGGAGAAAAGACAGCCTCTTCAATAAGTGGTGTTGGGAAAACTGGACAGCTACATGTAAAAGAATGAAATTAGAAAATATCCTAAAACCATACACAAAAATAAACTCAGAATCCATTAAAGACCCAAGTGTAAGGCCAGACATGGCAAAACTCTTAGCGGAAAACAGGCAGAATACTCTATGACATAAATCACAGCTATATCCTTTGTGACCTACCTCCTAGAGAAATGGAAATAAAAACAAAGATAAACAAATGGGACCTAATGAAACTTAAAAGGTTTTGCACAGCAAAGAAAACCATAAACAAAATGAAAGAGAATCCTTAGAATGTGAGAAAATATTTGCAATTGAAGCAACTGACAAAGGATTAATCTCCAAAATATACAAGCAACACATGCATCTCAATATTAAAAAAAACAAACAACCCAATCCAAAAATGGGCAGAAGACCTAAATAGACTTTTCTCCAAAGAAGACATACAGATTGCCAACAAACACATGAAAGGATGCTCAACATCTCTAATCATGAGAGAAATACAAGTCAAAACTACAATGAGGTATCACTCACACCAGTTAGAATGGCCATCATCAAATAATCTACAAAAAATAAATGCTGGAGAGGGTGTGGAGAAAAGGGAACCCTCTTGCACTGTTGGTTGGAATGTAAATTGATACAGCCACCATAGAGAACAGTAGAGAAAGCCCACGTGCAGCAACAAAGACCAAATGCAACCAAAATAATAAACAAATTAATTAATTAATTAATTAAAAATAAGTGTTAAATTGTGCCTCCCCATAAAGATTTTTTGATGTCCTAATTCCAAGTACCTGTGAATGTAAACTTATATGAAAATAGAATCTTTGTAGATGTAATCAATTTAAGATGAAATAATTAGGGTGGGTCCTAATCCAATATGTCTGGTTCCTTACGAGAAGAGGAGAATGCCATGTGAAGAGACTCACAGGAAGAGCACCATATGATGGCAGAGGCAGAGATTGGGGTAATGCATCTCAAGCCATGAAATGCCAACGATTGATGACCTCTGCCAGCAGCTAGGAAGAGGAGAGGAAGAATTCTATCCAGCGTTGCAGAGGGAGCATGACCTTTCTCAGACTTCTCACTTCCAGAACTGTGAGAATAAATTTCTGTTATTTTAAGCCACCTAGCTTATGTTACTTTGTTATGACAGCCTTTGGAAACTAATACATAGAGTAAGTATTACTGGGTATATTAGGTGAGCACAAATATTAAAAGAATTTAAATTTAGAACCACTTTAGATTTAGTAATAATAATCATAAACAGTATCCCATATCCAAAAAATATATCTTCAGATAGGTCTGAAAAAAAGAATGTATTACACTTTTAGTGTGTCAACCATTATACCTGAAAGAGTCCAATTTAACAGACTATCAGCTTCTGCCTATGATTATATTAATGACCATGTGATGTCAGTTTTATGCACAATAAACCAGGAACACAAGTTCATATTGTTCCTTTATTGTGCTGATATTCTCTTATATTTCTAAAACACAATAGAATGTAATCAAATATCTCCATTTCTTTGGAAGTGTTGATGAAAAATACAATGATAGATAGACAGCAGGTGAATTATACTCTTCTATCATCTCTTTGTTGTGTGTGGAAATCATTGTTATTCAAATGACTGAAGGGTTTCCTCAGTATTTTACTTGCTTGTATTACTGTATTAACATATTACTTTTCTGCAAGATGTTCCAAAAAAACATATATTCATTCTTCATGAAAGTAGATTTAACATAGCCTGCTTTTGAAAAAATATAAATGTGGAAAAGTTAGAATTTGTATAGATAGGTCTTTGAACTTACATTAAACTCTGTCAACAAGTCTATTTTTAAATAAAGATTTTATTACAAGAAGCAGAGGTTTTTATACTATTTTATTTGATATAATTTCATTTAAAATAGTAATGAAAAACAATATTGCACTTGAGTTCATGTCTCCAGGTAGAAAATGCTACAAAGTTTTCTCTCTACAAAAAGATGTGCTATCTTGTTTCCATTTTCCTTTCTTTATTGAAATAGATGCTGTGAAATAGTTTATTAGAGTAGTACGAATTGTTTTGTACTTTTAGCACTTCACATTTTCTATTTTTTCCCAGATAAATTTGTTTAAAAGGAGTATTCTAAGTATATAAGCTTTTATACACAATTCATTTTGATTCATAGGCCAATTGGGTTAGACAAAACAAGATCTGTCCTAGGAAAGAAAGCCTGTATGGAGAAAAGGCTCCTATTAAATTAATTTCACTAAATCAACACAATCATTCTATCTCAATAAGAAGTTAAAAAAAAGTGTTTGTGCACTGTAGCAATCAAAGTGTTTTAGATTAATGTGTACATATACAGAGTGAGTGTCAGAACAATAGTCCCGAGACTCTATTCAGAGTATTTTCTTTCATAACATTAATAGGTAAGGTTTCCTGTTTTGTCACATTTCGTATCAGAATTTTTAAAACATTTTTCAAGCTATTCCACAGCATTCACTGGGAAACAATATTAAAGATTATTTAGTATTTAATCATGGTATTTAGTATTTAGTATTTAATCATGGGTAATTAATAGAATATACAGTAAACCTCCATAGGGGTAATACACCACTTCTTTAAGACTTACTTTGAGTTTTCAAAAATAGATGTCATGTATTTAATGATAGAAAATGCACAATTTAATACAAAGAAGAATAAAATAAATTCAGAAAGGAAACCAGGTAACTAAAGATATGAATTGTTGAGAAAAAGAAAAAAAAGATAAAGTACTTTGTAGCTAAGGTTTTTGTTTTGTGTATGTGATTGTCGTGACTGTTTTTCTTAATTCATTTTTGTCTTCAGGCTGAAGCTCTAAACATTGTGAAGCAAGCAAAATGTCAAAAAGAAAGTTTGGAAAACTAGTTAACTTACTCACTTATAAAAACTCACCTCTTTTTGGAAACATTTCCAATTTTCATACAGCTTCCACTTTTCGTGTCCCATGAGATCCTGTTACAGCCTCTGATTCTTTATTCTTTATCCTACTCCAATAAAGATCTATTAAAAATAAATTAATTAAATTATAAAATTGTTTATAAATTATAACCTGATTAATAAGTCACTAAAATAAAGGAAGAAAATTTCCATGGGAAAAAAGAAAACCCATTTGAAAGACAAAGAGGTACCTTATTACTGACAGTTGGTTGCACCATTCTTACTGCCACAGGATATCAGATGTTTATGAAGCCTGAATTATGGCCACCTTTTGTGATGCAAAATAGACATTCAAATTGGAAGGGGGCAACACAACACACAACACAACTAACACATAAATTGGAAAAGGATATTCAAGAGCATGCCAAAATAGTAATCAAGGGGCATTCACTGTATATATAATCAGATTGTTTCACTACACGTAGGGCAGACTTATCCCATCAGTCATCTGAGCACTCCGATTCCCTACTGCACAGAATAAATCAGGTTGTCTGAATCAGCTGTTTTCATCATGTCATTCTAACACTCTATTGAGCCAAACAGTTTCTGGGGAGTGTGATTTTAATACAACTGTAAATAAAGCCTATGGTCAGAGTCTACTCCCACACTATAAAGTTGGTTCTCTGGTTAGAGACTCTATCGTGATATATGGATTTTATAAACCATAAGTCCCTACCTGAACTCTGTGGGAAAAAAAAGTAAATATTGATAGAAACTTAAAGAGTGTGTCTATTCTTGGGGAAATAAACCATTACTCCTTCCAAGTTAAAAGGAGGCCAATGTAGTCAACTTGCCACCAGATAGTGAATTGATTTCCCGGAATAACAACCCCATATTAGGAACTCTGACTTCTTCTTATTATTGGAAATTTGGATATTCAAGCTTGCTGGGCCATGATAAGTGAGAATGCGTGCTATTGGTTCCATCTATAGCTTAACTTAGGCAAGTATGACTTCTTCATTTGTGTGACCATCATGGCACCAGTACAGTGGTTCTTAATAAAAACTTGCTAACATCCTATAAACAAAACAAAAAGACGACCTACAGAATGAAAGAAAATATTTGCAAATGATGTGACCAAAAAGGGATTAATTTCCAAATATACAAACAGTTCATACAGCTCAATATCAAAAAACAAACAAACAAAAAATAATCAAAAAATGGGCCAAAGACCTAAATAGACATTTCTCCAAGGAAGATATACAGATGGCCAACTACAACATGAGAAGATGCTCAACATTACTAATCATTAGAGAAATGGAAATCAAAACTAAAAGTTATCATGTCAGAATGGCCATTGTCAAAAACTCTACAAATAGTAAATACAGAAAAGGTTGTGCAGAAAAGGGAACTCTTCTACACTGTTGGTGGGAATGTAAATCCGTGCAGCCACTATGGAGAACAGTATAGAGGTTCCTTAAAGAAATTAAAATAGAGTTACCATATGATCCATCAATCCCACTCCTGGACATACATCCAGAGAAAACTAATTTGAGAAGATACATGCACCCCAATGTTCGTTGCAGCACTATTTACAATAGCCAAGACATAGAAGCAACCTAAATGTACAGTGACAGATGAATGGATAAAGAAGAGGTGGTATGTATATATATATACAATAAAATATTACTCAGCCATAAAAAAGAATAAAATAATGCCATTTGCAGCAATGTGGATGGACCTAGAGATTATCATATTAAAAGAAATAAATCAAAGACAAATATCATATGATCTCATTTATATGTAGAATCTAAAAAAAATGATACAAAATAACTTACTTATAAGACAGAAAAAGACTCACAGACATAGAAAACAAACTTATGGTTACCAAAGAGGAAAGGAGAGAGGGGTAAATTATGATTAACAGATACACACTACTATGTATAACATAGATAAACAACAAGAAGTTACTGTATAGCAGAAGGAACTATATTTAATATCCTGTAATAACCTATAATGGAAAAGAATCTGAAAAAGAATATATATATATTATCTATATAATATAGATAATATATATATATATATATAACTGAATCACTTTGAATCACTTTGTTGTATACCTGAAACTAACACAACATTGTAAATCAACTATACTTAAATTAAAAAAAAAATCTAAAGAAAAAGCAAACCAAAAAAAAAATCTTGCTAACATCAACTTGCAAACTATTTTATATTTTCTGGTGAGCATTAGTATGCAAGACAAAGATTCTCACACTTTGTGCCTACTCTCAAATATCCACCCACATATCTTTAATCCAGAACTCATTATCCCTGATCGTACAATCTTTTTGAATTTCTAGGCTACCTGGACCTATATGTTGGTGATGCTCTTGCTTGGCTCTGGAAGTGTAATTTTCAAATTCCAATGGTTTGCAGCTGAATCTGCTCAACTTTTTAACTTGTTACATCTAACAGAAGCCAGTTCATGATTGATAGTTCCATATACTAGATGATTCCATGTTCCATGGTCAAGTCACATATCTTTTCCAGGACCAGTAACAAATAAGGCAATATTTTTCGAATGACACATGTCTGCTGATCACATGGCTTTGCTCTGAATGCCAGGGCCCTGCTTAGTTTATACATATATATATATCCTACTGGAGCTTGCTATAAAGTCCATACCTCATCCCTTCTTCACTGAAGACATCTCCAGTAACTTAGTATCTATTGACTGTGGTTACAGGCTGCAGCTAGGATAAGGATTTCCTCATAGCAGTTTGTATTATCTGCACTTCCCTGTTAACAGAACACATGCACTTCATTATAAAGTTTTCCAGGTGTGGGACAAAATGGAAAAGGGGAGAGATGGGCTTTAAAAGTTTTCTGGTCAAACATCAAAAAGAGTCAAATTATTTCATACATTCATGTAGCAGATGCAACCCAGATTTTACTGGACAGTGGTCTATCATCACTACCTTAATCACTGGGACTGTGTAGAGCATAAGAAAATGTAATTTCTTAGGGGATTTTACTGTAATTTGAATTGATGTCTTCTATGTCACACACTACTTTAATATCTCTACCAGTGCTATATGGTATAACAAAGCATTTGCAAGTCCATTTGTCATAAGCAGTAATTTTCCAGTATGAGAAAGTATTTTGGGAAGCTGAGTCAAAGTCCCCAAAATGAAGTGGCTGGGGAAGAAAATAAATTTAACTTTAGAAAAAAATATACATTCAATTAAATGTCTTCATTAAGGCTAATAAAATAGTCCACATAACAGTGGATGACAGAGAAAAAGAAGCAAGTGTGTTACAATATAGACCTGAGAAAATATGTTAGCCAAATTCACTGTAGAGGAAATTTTTCTTCCTCCATTGGATGTTCCATATCATGGTGGACATTGAGGTATTGGGAGCTAATTCTTAGTATAAGGTGTTGCATAAAAATGATCAAAGTCAAAAATTGAAAGGTGATAAAGGAAATAAGGTATTTACTGACATCAGAGGGTGAAATAGAAAAGACGGTTTTAAAACAGTTGTGCTGTGATCCACTTCTTCAATTATTTGGGGCTGGGTGCTCTTGGGAAAGAAAGAAAGAAGACAAGTGTCACAGTTTGATAGTCCTACAAAAATGATAACTGAACCTCTGGACAAATAGAGCAGTGAAGTTTGTTAGGAGAATATCCCTATCTATGGAATGGTTTGAGCAATGATTTTCTTGTTTTGGATTTTTTATGATAAACACACCTATAATATGTAAGTTTATGAAACATGACTCCTTGAAGAATACCATGTAATAACTATCTGGGATTAACAAAAGAGGATATTTAATAACTTAAATATCTCTGCTGTGTGGGGTGACCTACCATCTTCATTTAAAGATCTAACTTCTCTGGTCCAGAAAACATGTGTCAAACTTGGGAAGGGACAATTTGTGGAGTCAGTGGAACGTCTTCTCTCTGCATTTTTTCTTGTAACCTTGTAATTGTTAGTAAAGCTCACTACTGGGAAAATATTCAATACGTTGCTTTGTGTGATTCCAGTTAGACAATCAGATTTTTGTTTTAGCTTGTGTTCTATTTTTTAAATACTTTGCTGAAAATGATTTTGTGATACTTTAATGAGAATTTTTCTATCTCAATTCATAGTTAAATTGGTTTGTACTTTTAACTTGTACATAACCTTTTTAAAGTTTGGATAATAAACTTATATTACTTTTATAAAAGAAACTGAGACCCATTACCTACTTTTTTAAGTTGAGGTATAGCTAAAACAGCATAAGAAGTTACACAGAGACTTGAGCATATACCCATGGTTTCTTATCACCACTAATTTAGTATTTAAAATGATAGAACCATCAGGTCCCATTTGGTTTGTCGCTGACAATAGGTTATGTAGGGATCTCACTGTAGATTGCAGATATCATGATGCTTTCTTCTTAGTACTATGTGGGACTGTAGGCTTCCATGACAGTCCAGAAGATTTGCCTCCAATTGGTGCCTAGAACAAAGCCTGAGATTTTGCTTAATAAAGAGTTGTAACTGCTGAGATCTATGTAACTGCTGAATTGTTGACCTTGGCCAAAATAAAAGCAGACTGGACCTATGGGATGATGTTCTTCCATGTCTGCACAGTTAATGAACAACATTCCCTTGCACTAGCAGGGTTGGAGATGAAGAGATACTAGAAAGTTGGATGGGCTGGAGCATTGAATGGAGCTTCATCACAGAATTTCAACAGAAATCAAGGGTTTGCTTATTTGTTCAGCCCTCAATACCTGTGGCTGTAACTGTGTTTCTGTCATCTTCACCTGCCTTTCCATTGTTTGAGAATGCTAATTACTTGAAAAACACAGGAATGCAAAATTTTAGCAGATAAAGAAATTTACAACTAACTTGAGAAGACTCAGTAATCTGAAAGAAGACCAAGCTAAATGTCCAGAATAGGTAGTTTCCAGCATACGTAGAAGTGACAGAAGAAACTGACTTTAATTCAAGCCAAACTTAATAAGAATTTTAAGGAGTTAAACTTAAGATATGAAAAAGACTTTCTGAAATTTTAAAACAGCAATTTTGGAATTAAAAACTGCAAGAGATTAATTGAAAACAGGATTGTTACTTCTAAGTATCTGATTCACATGATTAGATTAGTCGGTCTTATGATTTTATGCTCATATATCTCCCTTCATATTTTTGAAAATTATGGACCTTTTTGCATGTTTTAAGGTGATATCTAAAATGAACTTCTCCAAGATTAAAAAGTTGCAAATAAATGTTACCATTTTAGCATATTGCAAATAGTGACATTACAAAATAAAAATGTTCATACCATTCATTATATCAAGAAATAAAAATGCCAACATGTATCCAAAAAAACCACCAAAAACAACTTTCAAGTACATTAAAATAGTCTTTTCTAAAGTTGGAAATTTTACATTAATCTTTCTTCTGGAGCTCATATTTCCATATACTTCTTTCAGAGAATTTTATACTAATGTAAAATATTTTGAAATTGTAGCTCTTTTTGATGATGATTCTATAATATTTATTTGCTATGTATATGTATATGAAGTATATTTTTTAAAAAAACATCTTGTCACCACAAGGTTTTAAGTATTAAAAACAATATACTAGTTTGAGGTACTATTTTAGTAATATTGGTTATATTTTAGTTATATATTTTAGGCAATTGGTCTAGCATAAATATATTACTAATTTTAAAGTAACAGAAATGTATACCACTTATAAAGGTAAATGGGTCTTAATTCTCAATAGTTCATTTAGCTTTGTATGATTATCTTTTATTGCTTGTAGGAGACAAGTTTCAAAACTTAGTCTATTGCTAATTTCAATTTATATTAATGCAACATTGACACAATTTGTTTAATATAAATAAATGCACACAAATGGGATGGGCTTCACTGTGCAATACCACTCAGCAATAAATCATGCAGTGTTCTGTTATAGAATATTATCCATAATGATTATTCCATTGACAAATCAATTATTTATTCCATTTATTTTGAAGACACAGGACTGGAAATATGTGATGTACAAAATGATTTATTTCCCAGTTATTAGATACATTGATTAGACAATATTGTTTAGGAGTAAATAATAAAAGTGAAAAGAAGAACAAGAAAATAATTATCACAAAAATTAGGATAAAGGTTTCCTCAGAAAATAAAGTTGGTTATGTTTGGTTTGGGCACAGCAGAGGATTCCAGAGAAAGAAGAGCTGTAACTGGATAAGTTAGTTATACCTTAAAACGTTACACATATATATTATATATATGCTATATGTATTCTATATATATATGCATATGTGTGTATATATGTGTAGATATATAACATTAGAATAAAATAAGACTTTAAAAAATATCAATAAATTAGTAACACACAGGCTAAAACTAGCAATAAGAGAATTTAGATAAAGTAATAAATTTGCTTGATGAAATTTTATGAAATAAATACAACCATATTGTTATCACTCATATAAAAATATTTACATTAACTGAGCCTTTGGTGTCTTGCTTACTCTCCCAACAAAGTTTACTATCCCACAAATTAATAATCTGTTTTAAACTTAATATAGCTGGAAGTATTAGTATGTACTGTTGATCTTCTTTGGTTCACTCTTATGCTGTGAGATTCACCTATGTTTTTGAGAGGTCAATAGTTTAGTTTATTTTTATTTATTTCATGTTTGTATAGCAGTTCTGTCCAATTATGAATAATGTAAGCCACGTATGTAATTTTGAATAGTAATAACACCAAAATAATAAAAATAAACAAAATTAAATTTAAAAATTTATCTTTTCTAATCCAATACATTCAGGTGGTATTGTATTAAAATATAACCAATATAAAATTAAGAATGAGGTATTTTACATTTTTTTAAACTAAATTTTCAAAATCCACTGCGTATTACACTTACAGAACATCTGAAATCTAATTAGTCTAGATTTCAAGTGCTCAGTAGCCTCATGTAGCTAGTGGCTGCTATACTGGACAATCCAGCTAGTTTAGCATTCCCTTATATTAATTTATTTGTCCATTCAACTGTTAATTATCACATGCAATCTTTCTAGTTTGGGGCTATTACTATCAGCATTGCTATGAACATTCTAATATATATTTCTTGGTGCTCATATATATGTAATTCCATTGCATGTGTATTCAGGAGTGGAATTACTGATTTATAGCCCATGGATTTGTTCAAGATTATAATCTTGTAACCTATAAGTTACAGGCAAACAACTTTTCAAAGTAGTTGTACCAATTTACCCCCCTCCTAGCAGTATGAAAGTGTTCCAGTTATTTCACATCCTCCCAAAGAGTTCATATTGTCATTTATTTTATTAATTTTAGTCACACTGGGTGGGCATGATTTTAAGTTGCATTTCCTTGATGAAAAATGGCATTTAGCACTTTTATGCATTTATTAGTCATTTCGATATCTCTTGTGTGTGAAGTACCCATTCTGAGTTTTGTCTAATTTAAAAATTGGTTGTCTGTCTTTAGTTATTTGCTTTTATAAATTATTTACATATTTTGATATATATTCTGGATACATATACACACACACATTAAAGGATTTACTTTACCAGACACCAAGACTTAGTATAAGTCTGTAGAAATTAAAGCAATGTGGGATGGACAAAAGGACAGTTAAATAGAGTACAGCAGAATAGGGAATCCTGAAACAGTCTCACGCATATAGGCACTTAACACATATCAAAAAAAAATATATATATATATATACTATATGTGTATATATATATATATATACACATATGTATATATGACGTGCATTAGGGAAAGGATGGTATTTTTAGTAAATAATGCTGGTTAAATGAATAAGCCAAATAGATTTTTGGGTATCAATATAAAACAAGAAGATGTCCTCAATCTCTCCTTTACACCATACACAATAATAAATGCCAGATAAATTGTAGTCCTAAATATAAAAAGTGAAATAAAAAGCTGTTTAAAAAATGTTTTAAAGGGCTTCCCTGGTGGTGCAGTGGTTAATAATACACATGCCAATGCAGGGGACAGGGGTTCGAGCCCTGGTCCAGGAAGATTCCACATGCCGCGGAGCAACTAAGCCCGTGCACCACAACTGCTGAGCCTGCGTTCTAGAGCTCGCGTGCCACAACTACTGAATCTTGTGTGCCTAGAGCCCGTGCTCTGCAACTGGAGAAGCCACTGTGGTGAGAGGCACTCACAAGGCATCAAGTAGTGACCCCCACTAGCCGCAACAGGAGAAAAACCTGCACGCGGCAGTGAAGACCCAACGAAGCCAGAAATAAATTAATTAATTAATAAAATAAATTTATAAAGAAAAAAAAGAATGAAATAAAAGTGATAAAAAATTTGAAAAGATGAAAAGTTTAAATAAATGTTTTAAAAACTTTTATTGAAGTATAGTTGATTCACAAAATTATATTAGTTTCAGGTGTACAACATAGTGATTCAATATTTTTATAGATTATACTGCACTTAAAGTTATTGCAAAACACTGGCTATATTTCCCTGTGTCATACAATATATCCTTGTTACTTATCTGTTTATACATAGTAGTTTCTATGTCTTAATCATTTACCCCTATCTTGCTCCTCTAGTTTGTCCTCTGTATCTGTGACTGTTTCTGATTTATTGTATACGTTTGTTTGTTTTATTTTTTCCCACATGTTTTGTTTGTTTTCCACAGTGGATTCACCAATTTACATTCTCATCAACATTGTACAAGTGTTCCCTTTTCTCCACATCCTCACCAACATTTGCTGTTTGTGATCTTTTTGATGACGGCCATTCTGACAGTTGTGAGGTGATATCTCACTGTGGTTTTGGTTTGCATTCCTCTGATGACTAGCGATGTTGAACATCTTTTCATGTGCCTGTTGACCATCTGTATATCTTCTTTGGAAAAATGTCTATTCAGGTCTTCTGCCTATTTTTTATTCAGGTTTTTTTTGTGTGTTTGTGTGTGTTTAGTTGCATGAGCTGTTCATATATTTTGGATATTAACCCTTTATTGACCATATCATTTAAAAATAAATTTTCTCCCATTCAATAGGTTGTTCTATTTTGTTTTGTTTATGGTTTCCTTTGTTCTACCAAAGATTTTAAGTTTAATTAGGTGCCATATGTTTCTTTTTTAAATTGTTTAAATTGTTATGCCTTAAGAGACAGATCCAAAAATAGTGCCAGGATTTATATCAAGGAGTGCTGTGCCTATGTTCTCTTCTAGGAGTTTTATGGTTTCAGGTTTACATTTAGGTCTTTAACCCATTTTGAGTTTATGTTTGTATATAGTGTAGGGAAATGTTCTAATCTCATTCTTTTACATGTAGCTGTCCAGTTTTCCCAGCACCACTTATTGAAGAGACTGTCTTTTCTCCATTGTGTACTCTTGCCTCCTTTCTTGTAGACTAATTGACTATAGGTGAGTGGGCTTACTTTTGGCTCTCTATTCTGTTCCATTGACCTGTGTGTCTGTTTTTGTGCCCGTATCATGCTGTTTTAATAACTGTAGCTTTGTAGTGTAGTCTGAAGTCAGGGAACATCATTCTTAGAGCTTTGTTCTTTTTTCTTAAGATTGCTTTGGCAATACAGGGTCTTTTATGGTTACATAAACTTTTTAGGATTATTTGTTCTAATTCTGTGGAAAATGTCATGGGTATTTTGATAGGAGTTGCATGAAATAATAAAGCTTTTAAAAGCTAACCCAAGAAAATACTCTAATGATACTTGTATAGGAAAAACAGAAGGCATAAAGTAAATGTTGATTGGATTTTAACTTTTTAATGTCACATGTTTACTTACATCTGAGTCTTTGGCTAGTCTTTGATAAAATTTTATTTGCAAATTATGTAAATTATTGAACCCATTGTTAATAGACAATAAAATATTTAAAAGTTGCAAAAGACTCTATAGTAAATAGTAATCTCCTTTCTAGCCTTTGCCCTCAATCATCCAATTAACCTTCCTAGAAGTAATTGTCATCCTTTTCTTGGACATATTTCAGAGATTTAAAAGGAAATTTATTTACCTCATTTTTGTTTCACTCTCTATTTTGGAGCATAATTTCCATTCAGAATATAAAATCCAAATGTCAAATAATAATTCCAGTTACATGCAGAATACTTGGACCTCCACTCCATCAGAATATAAAGTTATTGTACCTTTCCTTCAGTGAAGGATTTCATTGCAAGTTCAAATATCTCTGCATTTAATTGTGGTGATAATTATGCTTCATTTGGATATGAAGTTTCGGGGAAAAGAAATAAGACTCCAGGACCATAAATTCCCCAAAGTGACAACTTATGAAAGACTCTCCACAAATACTTTTAGAATTCCCAGTTCCTGACATTGATCTTTAAGTTCTGTTCCTGTTTGTGTATATACCTTTTCATTCAAATATATTATTTTATCAAGCACTCCATGAACATGTGCTATTACTTAGCATTATACTTGATGTCAAAATATATGAATATAAAGAATCTCCTAGTTTATATATAAGAATGTCATAGTGAGTGTTATAGACAAATCTGAAGGCTTATACTAGAGACCATATTTAACTTAGAAGAGACTAAAAATAAAATTCAGAGAAAACTTAGCATAGTTTAGATCTGAAGTTTCTCATGGGAGGAAGAAACTTTTGGCCTGGGCCTCAAATAATAAGCAAAAAGGAATTCAGATGAATACTAGGACAGGTTAAGAAGATGAACTACATCCCAGAGAGGGCAGCTTACCACTCATTTACTTATTCATGCACTGATGCAAACATTTATTGCTGAACTACTATATGCTAGCTGTTTTGTAAGACATTGAAAATACAAAAGTGAGTTATTATACAGGAGTCTACTGCATAGTGAAAAATGATAGGATTTCAAACAGATGGTACTAATACAATTGTGATGTGGTTTAGATATAAAAACCCAGTGCTCCCTTGATGACCTTTAGTGGTTGCTGTTAAGACACTAGACCCCTGTATTTACTTTTAGGGTCTCCTGTGCCTGTTGCCTCCTATCTGTTTGATTTCTCTGGTAGTACCTTTATTACTAACTCAAGGGCCTGGTTAATTCATATTATAGCACATAAATTGTTGTAAAACTCTTGATAGAATGTATCATGAAGTCCATAAGCTGGATTTAGGGAATTGCGGCATCACCAGAATACCTGGTGTGGTTCCCCTAGGTATTTCTTTAATAACTCTTTTCCATGCTCACTTCAGGAGTAGATATGCTAAAACTGAATCCCAGTCAGTCATGCTCTGCTTTACTGTGAGGTAGAGCAAAGATCTACTGGCTCTTTGTAGGCGCAGAATTCCTATAGACATTTGAGAATTTTAAGTAAAACTTTCCCATCCAGCCGAAAGTGTCCAAGCTGATGTAACTGTACAACTTTGCAAAAACATTTAATTCCTCTACATAGATCTCCTGTTAGAATATAAATGGAACAGGTGCAAACATAGTACACATGAAACCTGATATGAGGATAAAAATCTGTGACTCTCAGTTATATAATTCAGACTAAGGATCTAAATCTTTTTTAATAAAAAGATCTGGAGTCTGGAATCAAATACACCTGAGATTAAGATCCCGACTTCTCCGTTAACACTTAGACTGTTTAAGGAAATGTTTCCTCTCATATTAAATGAACTTATGATATTAATTTAAAGGGCTTTAAGATATATGGGTAAAATTCCTAGGATAATCCCTCTTCCTCAACATCTATGACAGCATTTGCTTGAGGTTTATTTTGAAAGCATCTGAAAATATTAGGAAAAAATAACTGTGATGAAAGTGGAAGGTATGAAGTCACTTAAGTGTCAGTGATTGTAAGTTATAAATACAAAAGACATGTACAATTATGGAACATATAAATTAAGTAAGCTGAGGGGGCAGGGAAAGTGAAAAAACAAATGAATAAACAAAGAACACCACACACACAAAAAAAACAAAACAAAAAAAGACACAAAACTATTCCAAAAACTGAAGAGTGAAATATTTTTCAGAGAAGACACATTATATAAAAAGGGGACAATGGAAGAGAGAACCTACATAGAATAAAGAAAGAACCTATATAATAGAGGAGCAAATATAGTTAATAGCCTGGAAGGAAGGAAACAACAGTGTCATGCTTACCTCCATCCTGGAAAATGCAAGGTGAGGAAAGCAGAGGAAGCTTTTCGCTCTTCATTTCTTAAAATTAATTATTTGACTTTATAAAGAAATCACTAGTCAATCTGATATTATAACTCTATTCTCTGGCTATGTGCTCTCTTAGATACTAAATTTTGCCTTATGGTGACAGAAGTTAATGGCATAGATATATTTATAAAGGCAACTATTAAAGAATCTCATGGCTGAATTACAAAGAAGGATTATTCTACCTGCAAGGTCACAATTTATAATTTTAAAAATCATCACATAAAAGAGTATTATTTATAATAAGAGCTCTAAGAAAAGTTTTAAAATTTACAAAGTTACCTAAGCTAAGTATCAGTAGTTTGTATAAAGTATTCGACTTCTCATAATTTAGATCCTGTGGCGATTAAAAAAAATTATAGGCCATATATTAACTTTAGAACATAGTGAAATCCTGAGTAGAGTGAAAGAAGAAATTGTTGACCAGTTGGGTGAAGGTGTCCTCTACCACGTTGTACAAAGGTATAGGGGGAAGTGTGGTCCATTGGGGAACTGAAAGAGCCAACGTAACAGTGAAGTATAATCATCATGTTTTCTTGGGTGTGGGGTGGAAAGAGGTGTGTGTGTGTGTGTGGTTATGTGTCTGCTGGGGAGCTCAGACTTAAATTTAATATTAGACCACAATAGTGTTATAATCATAGGTTCCTAGATGTTTAGTGTTTTTATTACTCTATTTCTCTAGGTTTTTTTCCTGTTTGTTTTTATGTTTGCCACTTTAATAGTCCAGCTTTGTAATAAGATATCTCTACCCCCTTTAGATTGGGTCAGAAGGAAATAAATGAGGGGAGGTATGGGAGAGATGTAAGGAGAAAGAAAAAAAAATAAGGAAAGAATATCACGACCTTTGAATAATTTTGGTTGGAAAGAGGAACAGAAAGATATTTTTATTAAATATCCCTAGTGCACATGAATGTAAAATGTGACTAGTACACATCCTGTTAGTTATTTTTTTCTATCATTCTTGTGTTAGAAGAAATAGAATAAAAATTAGAATGAAAGAAATTGAATCAGCTTCTATAGATAACAAAGAGAAGTCTGTGGAGTGGATTAGTTAATATAAACACCCAGACTGTAACATTTACTCCTGAGCCTTACCTTAAACATTAGAAGAATTCAGTTCAGGGTAAAAACATATTTCATATTTGTATCTAAGTTCTAAAGAGATAACCAAGAAGACTAAAATTAGATCCCTAGAGTCCTCCAAATGGAAAACATAAATATATGTAGAAATTTACATGTTCTTGTAGTTGAATAACCTTCAATTTGATTGATAATTTAACACTGTAAATAAAAAGTAAGTTTTAATTTACTAGCTCAGTAGAGGTTGTTGGAAAATTTAATCGTTTGGGTGAGTTCACTTTTTTTTTTTTATTCAGTATGCGGGTCTCTCACTGTTGTGGCCTCTCCCGTTGCGGAGCACAGGCTCCGGATGCGCAGGCTCCGGACGCGCAGGCTCAGCGGCCATGGCTCACGGGCCCAGCCGCTCCGCGGCATGTTGGATCTTCCCAGACTGGGGCACGAACCCACATCCCCTGCATCGGCAGGCAGACTCTCAACCACTGCGCCACCAGGGAAGCCCAAGGAGTGGGGGGGTGAGGGAGTTCACATCTGCATAACAAAATATATTATCCATAATTAACTAACCTTTAGAAAATTCTATTTTTAATTTCCTCCTGTCAAGATATCTGGATAATTCGAAGTTAATAAGCATTGCATATAAGTAACTGCATTAGTGTAAGCTATGGTTACCATTAGATGGATGAAGCAGTCAAATCCTAAATTAATTTAAGAGTTGTCAACCTATCACATTGTTCACTTGAAAACATATGGAGAAATATGTTATATCATTTCTAAATAACAAAAAATACATGTCATCATTTTATAAAGTAGTAAACTAAAGTAACCTATTGATCAGCAATGTTTGATCAGCACTGTTTTCTTCCAAGTCCTTCCTATTTTGTGAACATCCGACTTTTATAACTTATCAGAGACTAAATGAAAAGCTTATTATTTTAACTGCTAGATTTTTATGTGTATATTCTGCCATTAATATATACATACACATATTATTATATTACACACACATGTGAATCAGAAATGCTCAAATGAATTTGCTCAGAAAAATGAAACAAATACCTTGTACATTAATAAAATGCTGTACTTGGAGCCGTATTTTCTTTTTTTTCCCAGGAACTTTTCTGAGCTATTGTAGCAATAGTGATTGGAAAAAAGGAGCAAGAATAGAGAGAATAAATAACAATATCTGTTTAAGAATAAAATGTACAGAAGAAAGATTGGGAAAAGCAGAAGGTGGTTGGTTGGCAGAGATACTATGAAGATTTTATCAGCAAAGGAACACCTATTATTAAGCATCTGTAGAAACCCACTAGATGTTTGACCAGGCATGGGTATTAGAAATTGTTGTGAGGTGTCTGTCTGGTCAGAAGGTAGAATGGATGAAGGAGCTGTCTTTTCTATAGGATGGAAACCAATTGAACTTTATTGCACAAAATTTAATTACAATACTATTGACAGGGGGACTTCCGGGAAGATGGCGGAAGAGTAAGACGCGGAGATCACCTTCCTCTCCACAGATACACCAGAAGTACATCTACACGTGGAACAACTCCTACGGAGCACCTACTGAACGCTGGCAGAAGACCTCAGACCTCCCAAAAGGCAAGGAACCCCCCACGTACCTGGTTAGGGCAAAAGAAAAAACTAAACAGAGACAAAAGGATAGGGACGGGTCCTGCACCAGCGGGAGAGAGCTGTGAAGGAGGAAAAGTGTCCACACACTAGGAAGCCCCTTCGCGGGTGGAGACTTCGGGAGGCGGAGTGGGGGAGCTTGGGAGCCGCGGAGGAGAACACAGCAACAGGGGTGCGGAGGGCAAAGCGGACAGATTCCAGCACAGAGGATAGGGCCGACCGGCACTCACCAGCCGAGAGGCTTGTCTGCTCGCCCGCCGGGGCGGGCGGGACTGGGAGCTGAGGCTCCGGCTTTTGTCAGAGCGCCGGGAGAGGACTGAGGTTGGCGGCGTGAACACAGCCTGCAGGGCGTTGGTGCGCCACGGCTGGCCGGGAGAGAGTCCGGGGAGGGGTCTGGACCTGCCGAAGAGGCAAGAGACTTTTACGTCCCTCTTTGTTTCCTGGTGCACGAGGAGAGGGGATTAAGAGCGCTGCTTGAGAGGGCTCCAGGGACGGGCGCGAGCCGCGGCTAAGATTGCGGAGCCCAGAGACGGACATGGGACTCTGAGGCCGCTGCTGCTGCCGCCAGGAGGCCTGTGTGCGAGCACAGGTCACTAGCCACACGCCCTTCCGGGGAGCCTGTGCAGCCCGCCACTGCCGGGGTCCCGGGATCCAGGGACGGCTCCCCCGGGAGAGCGCACGGCGCCCTCAGGCTGCAGCGTAACGCCGGCCTCTGCCGCTGCAGGCCCGCCCCGCACTCCGTGACCCTCCCTACCCCCAGGCCTGGGTGAGCCAGAGCCTCCGAATCAGCGGCTCCTTTAACCCCGTCCTGTCTGAGCAAAGAACAGACGCCCTCCGGCGACCTACACGCACAGGCGGGGCCAAATCCAAAGCTGAGCCCCTGGGAACTGTCAGAACAAAGAAGAGAAAGGGAAATCTCTCCCAGCAGCCTCAGAAGCAGCGGATTAAAGCTCCACAGTCAACTTGATATACCCTGCATCTGTGGAATACCTGAATAGACAACGAATCATCCCAAATTAAGGAGCCCTGTGGATGAAAGGCTCTTGGTGCTGCAGCCAGGAGTCAGTGCTGTGCCTCTGAGGTGGGAGAGCCAACTTCAGGACACTGGTCCACAAGAGGCCTCCCAGCTGCACATAATATCAAACAGCAAAAATCTCCGAGAGATCTCCATCTCAACGCCAGCACCCAGCTTCACTCAACGACCAGCAAGCTACAGTGCTGGACATCCTATGCCAAACAACTAGCAAGACAGGAACACAACCCCACCCATTAGCAGAGAGGCTGCCCAAAATCATAGTAAGTCTACAGACACCCCAAAACACACCACCAGACGTGGACCTGCCCACCAGAAAGACAAGATCCAGCCTCATACACCAAAACACAGGCACTAGTACCCTCCACCAGGAAGACTACACAACCCACTGAACCAACCTTAGCCACTGGGGACAGACACAAAAAACAACAGGAACTACGAACCTTCAGCCTGCAAAAAAGGAGACCCCAAACACAGTAAGATAAGCAAAATGAGACGACAGAAAAACACACAGCAGATGAAGGAGCAAGATAAAAACCCACCAGACCTAACAAATGAAGAGGAAATAGGCAGTCTACCTGAAAAAGAATTCAGAATAATGATAGTAAGGTTGATCCGAAATCTTGGAGATAGAATGGACAATAGAATGGACAAATTGCAAGAATCAGTTAACAAGGACCTAGAAGAACTAAAGATGAAACAAGCAACGATGAACAACACAATAAATGAAATTAAAAATACTCTAGATGGGATCAATAGCAGAATAACTGAGGCAGAAGAACGGATAAGTGACCTGGAAGATAAAATAGTGGAAATAACTACTGCAGAGCAGAAAAAAGAAAAAAGAATGAAAAGAACTGAGGACAGTCTCAGAGACCTCTGGGACAACATTAAATGCACCAACATTCGAATTATAGGGGTTCCAGAAGAAGAAGAGAAAAAGAAAGGGACTGAGAAAATATTTGAAGAGATTATAGTTGAAAACTTCCCTAATATGGGAAAAGAAATAGTTAATCAAGTCCAGGAAGCACAGAGAGTCCCATACAGGATAAATCCAAGGAGAAATACGCCAAGACACATATTAATCAAACTGTCAAAAATTAAATACAAAGAAAACATATTAAAAGCAGCAAGGGAAAAACAACAAATAACACACAAGGGAATCCCCATAAGGTTAACAGCTGATCTTTCAGCAGAAACTCTGCAAGCCAGAAGGGAGTGGCAGGACATATTGAAAGTGTTGAAGGAGAAAAACCTGCAACCAAGATTACTTTACCCAGCAAGGATCTCATTCAGATTTGATGGAGAAATTAAAACCTTTACAGACAAGCAAAAGCTGAGAGAGTTCAGCACCACCAAACCAGCTCTACAACAACTGCTAAAGGAACTTCTCTAGGCAAGAAACACAAAAGAAGGAAAGGACCTACAATAATGAACCCAAAACAATTAAGAAAATGGGAATAGGAACACACATATAGATAATTACCTTAAATGTAAATGGACTAAATGCTCCCACCAAAAGACACAGATTGGCTGAATGGATACAAAAACAAGACCCATATATTTGCTGTCTACAAGAGACCCACTTCAGACCTAGAGACACATACAGACTGAAAGTAAGGGGATGGAAAAAGGTATTTCATGCAAATGGAAACCAAAAGAAAGCTGGAGTAGCAATTCTCATATCAGACAAAATAGACTTTAAAACAAAGACTATTAGAAGAGACAAAGAAGGACACTACATAATGATCAAGGGATCGATCCAAGAGGAAGATATAACAATTGTAAATATTTATGCACCCAACTTAGGTGCACCTCAATACATAAGGCAAATACTGACAACCATAAAAGGGGAAATCGACAGTAACACTTTCATAGTAGGGGAATTTAACACCCCACTTTCACCAATGGACAGATCATCCAAAATGAAAATAAATAAGGAAACACAAGCTTTAAATGATACATTAAATGAGATGGAGTTAATTGATATTTATAGGACATTCCATCCAAAAACAACAGAATACACATTTTTCTCAAGTGCTCATGGAACATTCTCCAGGATAGATCATATCTTGGGTCACAAATCAAGCCTTGGTAAATTTAAGAAAATTGAAATTGTATCAAGTATCTTTTCTGACCACAACGCCATGAGACTAGATATCAATTACAGGAAAAGATCTGTAAAAAATACAAACACATGGAGGCTAAACAATACACTACTTAATAATGAAGTGACCACTGAAGAAATCAAAGAGGAAATCAAAAAATACCTAGAAACAAATGACAACGGAGACACAACGACCCAAAACCTGTGGGATGCAGCAAAAGCAGTTCTAAGGGGGAAGTTTATAGCAATACAAGCCCACCTTAAGAAGCAGGAAACATCTCGAATAAACAACCTAACCTTGCACCTCAAGCAATTAGAGAAAGAAGAACAAAAAAACCCCAAAGCTAGCAGAAGGAAAGAAATCATAAAAATCAGATCAGAAATAAATGAAAAAGAAATTAAGGAAACAATAGCAAAGATCAATAAAACTAAAAGCTGGTTCTTTGAGAAGATAAACAAAATAGATAAACCACTAGCCAGACTCATCAAGAAAAAAAGGGAGAAGACTCAAATCAATAGAATTAGAAATGAAAAAGGAGAGGTAACAACTGACACTGCAGAAATAAAAGAGATCATGAGAGATTACTACAAGCAACTCTATGCCAATAAAATGGACAATCTGGAAGAAATGGACAAATTCTTGGAAATGCACAACCTGCCAAGACTGAATCAGGAAGAAATAGAAAATATGAACAGACCAATCACAAGCACTGAAATTGAAACTGTGATTAAAAATCTTCCAACAAAGAAAAGCCCAGGACCAGATGGCTTCTCAGGCGAATTCTATCAAACATTTAGAGAAGAGCTAACACCTATCCTTCTCAAACTCTTCCAAAATATAGCAGAGGGAGGACCACTCCCAAACTCCTTCTACGAGGCCACCATCACCTTGATACCAAAACCAGACAAGGATGTCACAAAGAAAGAAAACTACAGGCCAATATCACTGATGAACATAGATGCAATAATCCTCAACAAAATACTAGCAAACAGAATCCAACAGCACATTAAAAGGATCATACACCATGATCAAGTGGGGTTTATTCCAGGAATGCAAGGATTCTTCAATATACGCAAATCTATCAATGTGATAAACCATATTAACAAACTGAAGGAGAAAAACCATATGATCATCTCAATAGATGCAGAGAAAGCTTTTGACAAAATTCAACACCCATTTATGATAAAAACCCTGCAGAAAGTAGGCATAGAGGGAACTTTCCTCAACATAATAAAGGCCATATATGACAAGCCCACAGCAAACATCATCCTCAATGGTGAAAAACTGAAAGCATTTCCACTAAGATCAGGAACAAGACAAGGTTGCCCACTCTCACCACTCTTATTCAACATAGTTTTGGAAGTTTTAGCCACAGCAATCAGAGAAGAAAATGAAATAAAAGGAATCCAAATTGGAAAAGAAGAAGTAAAGCTGTCACTGTTTACAGATGACATGATCCTATACATAGAGAACCCTAAAGATGCTACCAGAAAACTACTAGAGCTAATCAATGAATTTGGTAAAGTGGCAGGATACAAAATTAATGCACAGAAATCTCTGGCATTCCTATATACTAATGATGAAAAATCTGAAAGTGAAATCAAGAAAACACTCCCATTTACCATTGCAACAAAAAGAATAAAATATCTAGGAATAAACCTACCTAAGGAGACAAAAGATCTGTATGCAGAAAATTATAAGACACTGATGAAAGAAATTAAAGACGATACAAATAGATGGAGAGATATACCATGTTCTTGGATTGGAAGAATCAACATTGTGAAAATGACTCTACTACCCAAAGCAATCTATAGATTCAATGCAATCCCTATCAAACTACCACTGGCATTTTTCACAGAACTAGAACAAAAAATTTTGCAATTTGTATGGAAACACAAAAGACCCTGAATAGCCAAAGCAATTTTGAGAACGAAAGAAGGAACTGGAGAAATCAGGCTCCCAGACTTCAGACTATACTACAAAGCTACAGTTATCAAGACGGTATGGTACTGGCACAAAAACAGAAAGATAGATCAATGGAACAGGATAGAAAGCCCAGAGATAAACCCACGCACATATGGTCACCTTATCTTTGACAAAGGAGGCAGAAATGTACAGTGGAGAAAGGACAGCCTATTCAATAAGTGGTGCTGGGAAAACTGGACAGCTACATGTAAAGGTATGAGATTAGATCACTCCCTAACACCATACACAAAAATAAGCTCAAAATGAATTAAAGACCTGAATGTAAGGCCAGAAACTATCAAACTCTTAGAGGAAAACATAGGCAGAACACTCTATGACATAAATCACAGCAAGGTCCTTTTGACCCACCTCCTAGAGAAATGGAAATAAAAACAAGAGTAAACAAATGGGACCTAATGAAACTTAAAAGCTTTTGCGCAGCAAAGGAAACCATAAACAAGACCAAAAGACAACCCTCAGAATGGGAAAAAATATTTGCAAATGAAGCAACTGACAAAGGATTGATCTCCAAAATTTATAAGCAGCTCATGCAGCTTAATAACAAAAAAACAAACAACCCAATCCTAAAATGGGCAGAAGACCTAAATAGACATTTCTCCAAAGAAGATATACAGAGTGCCAACAAACACATGAAAGAATGCTCAACATCACTAATCATGAGAGAAATGCAAATCAAAACTACAATGAGATATCATCTCACACCAGTCAGAATGGCCATCATCAAAAAATCTAGAAACAATAAATGCTGGAGAGGGTGTGGAGAAAAGGGAACCCTCTTACACTGTTGGTGGGAATGTAAATTGATACAGCCACTGTGGAGAACAGTATGGAGGTTCCTTAAAAAGCTACAAATAGAACTACCATATGACCCAGCAATCCCACTACTGGGCATATACCCTGAGAAAACCAAAATTCAAAAAGAGTCATGTACCAAAATGTTCATTGCAGCTCTATTTACAATAGCCCGGAGATGGAAACAACCTAAGTGTCCATCATCGGATGAATGGATAAAGAAGATGTGGCACATATATACAATGGAATATTACTCAGCCATAAAAAGAAACGAAATTGAGCTATTTGTAATGAGGTGGATAGACCTAGAGTCTGTCATACAGAGTGAAGTAAGTCAGAAAGAGAGAGACAAATACCGTATGCTAACACATATATATGGAATTTAAAAAAAAAAAATGTCATGAAAAACCTAGGGGTGAAACAGGAATAAAGACACAGACTTACTAGAGAATGGACTTGAGGCTATGGGGAGGGGGAAGGGTAAACGGTGACAAAGCGATAAAAAGGCATGGACATATATACACTACCAAACGTAAGGTAAATAGCTAGTGGGAAGCAGCCACATAGCACAGGGAGATCAGCTCGGTGCTTTGTGACCGCCTGGAGGGGTGGGATAGGGAGGGTGGGAGGGAGGGAGACGCAAGCGGGAAGAGATATGGGAATATATGTATGTATATAACTGATTCATTTTGTTGTGAAGCTGAAGCTAACATACCATTGTAAAGCAATTATACTCCAATAAAGATGTTAAAAAAATACTATTGACAATGATAATGTACATTACTATTGTATTATTATATTTTAAATTATGACCATACAGGATTATAAAATATTCTAGATAATTGAAAACCAAAGTTGCATAAGCCTACAGAATCAGTAATATGTCCAGTAGACAGTTCCAACAACACTCCATTAAAAGGACACCTAGAAACGTCTTTTGCCTATTTTCAAGTCTAGCTATGAAAAGAGTTAAAAAGGAGTTAAAGTTTACATTCTGACAAAATTGTTTTCCCCCTCCTAACATTCTCAACTAATAAGAAATATTTGTGCTTCTTGGGATTTGATGGATTTTTTTTAATAGGAAAAAAAAATAACAAAAACAGTTATGAAGAAAACATCCATCCCCCACCCCCCCCCACACACACACACTCTGCCAGAGTGTTATCAAGCTCTGGTAAGTGCTATATCCAGTCACTACAGCACATAGCAACAAACACTGCAGTTGCAGGTGACAGTATGAATTTAAATTACATCCAGTGTTCTGTGGGACTCCAAGAGGCCTTCTACATCAGTTTAAGTGTGCACATGAGACACCCACAAGATGAAGTGTTGCAAACTAGTCTAGCCATTTATGTCTTTCTAGTTTACTAGAGTTTTCACACAATAAATATTGGTCTTCTACTTATCAAAGCATTTTATGATTAAACTGACTAAAGAAATCTAGGATCTTTGTTCTGAAAGATGATAAATATAAAAAAAAATACAACTTGTCCCAAGACAATTCTAGAAGGATTGGCAATCACATAGAATTTGCAAGTTTACACACATACACACACTCACTTATAATTATCTAATCTGACTTCACAGCCTTACCTTTTCAAATAATGCAGTCGCACAATTTCCTTAAATGTATATCCAGTTTCTACTCGATATTATTTACCAGATTTTTAAAATACTGAGTTTTTTCTTTATAACATATTTTATAAAATGTAAAGGTGTCAAACCTTATTAAAGGCCCAAACTAAATAATTCCTTTCACAACCTGAATTTGTTTCATTATTCCCTATCACAATAATTACCAACATCCTCCATCTAGTTATTTGAAAAAGAAATTATCTATCTATAACCCTGATCTATAGATTTTACTTCTTGAAAATATCTCAAATCTTTCTGCTTATTTCCATCTCCAAGTTCACCTTGGTTCAAACCAATATTATCTCTTAATAGAATTACTAGGTTATTGTTATCTAGTCCATGATCCTTTTGTCATACAAAATTCATAATTTGAAGTCATTAAGAGTTAAATTGCTTCACATTCTTACAAGAATATCTTAAAAATACATTCTAATACTAATCTATAGATTATAAAACAAATAAAAAATAATTAAATATTATGTCATACACATAAGATAATTTAACACAATATTATGTAAAAATGCAAAGACACCTCTTCTTAAGTAAATATTATAGACCACTACCTCTGGGGAAAAATGTAGAGAGAAAGAAAATAATTATCTTATTATATAATTAATATGTTTTTATTAGTATGAGTGTTATATATCAGCCTTTTAAAGTCAACAGCTCTGGTAAAATGATGAAATTTGTTAAGGCATAATTTCTCATGTAAATAAATTAATATTTTATTTCTGTTCCCCCTCCACTGATCTTTCTTTTTCCCCAATAACTTCACTCATTTAGATGAATCAAAGTAAGACTAATACAAGGTTTTTATGGGAAACTCATTTTATTGAAGACCTATGAAATTATAACAGAGACAACAAAATCTTGTCACTAAATATACCTGAATTTCCAATCCATACACCTACAGGAAGTCCTCTACTCAACCTCTCATTCTTCAGGGGTCATATTGCAGGGAGTCACTGTCTATTTTCCAATTGATTGTCCTCTCAGATTCTAGAGATTCCCATAACTCCTGCCTTGGCAGCCTGCAAAGAGAAATGGAACATTCCTTTACATTACAAATGTGCCCATCCAAGGAAGACATTGTGTGTACTAGTTAAGCAGAGTGATTTAGCACTTCATTGCTTTGACCAACACATTTTCCTTTGAATCTAGGAACTAATTAATTAAACTAAATTAAATTAGTTTAATTTGAAATCAACCCTAAGAATTTTAAGATTACACAAAAAGTCAAAGGACTCATTAACTATGTTCCTTTATAAAAGGCCTGTGCTCCTTCAATGACCCATTGTGAAGGTAATGAAGGTTGCAGTTAGCACAATGAGGATGAAGTGATCTTTTCATTTAGGTTTGGGAAAAAAAATATTAACCCAATAAAAAGGATGCATGGACTGGTCCTACGTGCTACTGTAAAGGAAACTCACTCCACTAAGAGAAGTTAATTCTGGGACTCTGGGTCAGAGCTGATCTGTTTTATCAGTTGTGACCAGCAGCTTATCACATACTCAGCTCCTCATAACCCAAAGGCTGTGCCTCTAAATGTTGGCTGAATTGTCTTTATTTTGTTACTAGATAACAAAAGTTTTCTAAATAAATATATATCAACAATCGATACATTATAGAATAAAAATAAATGTTAAGAAAGGACACAAGATATGAAAAGAATATTATTATTTTCCATAACTTTTAAGTTATTTTAAAAATCAATCATAAAAATGCTCAATTGATCATGGAAAATAGAAAAGTACACAGATAATTTACAGAGAAAAAAATAATAAAAATCAAAAAAATAATCATATAAACCAATATAATTTCCATTTGGTAATTAGTGAAATGCAAATTATATGCAGCAAATTATAGTAACATGGTTATATAATTTTTCAACCATCCCACTGGACAGAATAATAGAAAATAAAGCTCAGCTATTGTAAAGGGAGAGAAGATCGATATCCTCAAAAATTGTCGGTTGGAGAAAATATTGGTTAATCTTAAATAAACAAACAGAAAACATCTATTACGAACCTCAAATGATTTTTCACTTGATTAAATTATTTTATTCAATTTGTTTATCCTGAGGAATAATCATGACTTTAGAAAAAATATTTTAACATATATGAACAGTAATAAATTATGTGACCACAATTAGAGAAATATCTATTATAAAATAGCAGTAAGTTAGAATAGTTTCAACATTAAAATATTATTTCCAAGAGAGAAATTTAGTAACATGGGGTAATATTGATAATCATACTATAATTTTAAGTTAAGAAATTTTAAAGCTGTATCATCACTCTCAATCACATTTCCTCCTTTCCAGTAAGAGGATTAACACCTTACTGTCCTTTCCCATCTGACTTGCAGGATTACACTGTAGAGAAAATATGATTCTCCACCTCATTATTAGGTTGCCCACATGATTTGCTTTGCCAATGGAAAGTGGAAGTCATGTACACCAATGACCAGCAAAATTTTAAAAGGTACTATATGTTTCCACTCCTCTCTTATAATTTGTCAGACTCATATATAAGTATATGTGTGTGTGTACAAATATGTGTGTATATATAAATTAAATGAATGAATTAAATTATGTATAATAATAAAGCACTAAGTTAATATATATTAACTTTAATATATATTATATATTTAATTCAGTAGCTTTTGACTTCAAAGGTAGATGTAGGAGAGCTTATAAAATATATAAAATATAAAGAGATTATTGATAAAATTAATAAATGTATAAAATATTATGCAAATCATATTTATAAATGGTTTATTGTTATGGATTAGTACACATAATTACAATTTTATTATCATATTCATGAAAAATAGCTTTATATGCATTTGCATTCAGTCATGAGTTTTATTTTCATAATATGAATATGACAAATATTTTAACATCTATATGCATCTTATATTGTAAAATTTTTATGTATGATTAAAATAATTTAATTCATAATATATAAAGTGTGATTTTTTTTCAAACCTTTTTTGTAAATTTTGTAATATTTTATTTATAGCATGTACCTTCCTAAAGACATGCTAGGTATTTACCTTTTTGACTATGTATATTTGAGAAAGCCTAAAGGTATAGAATGTGGTGTTTGAAGTTTGCAATTCTGATCGGTATAAGACTACCATAAGTCTGTATTCCTATTTTATGGAGATTCTTATGGTAATTATATTCTATGGTATATTTTAAAATTTACAGATACCATTAACAAGACTAAGAGTGGCTCATTGCCAGCACAAAATTGGCAGAATAAGTAGATAATCAATATCTGTTTCCTGCACGGTATTTAGCTGGTGTTTACTCACATTTATATACAATCTATCCAGATATCTAGATCCAAGCAAAACTTGAGTAAAAGACCTGAAACGGTTCACTTCCAAATAAACTTAGCTATATAGTCTGTTTTCTATTCATTTTACATTCAGTCTCTCATCTTTCATCTTTTAACATTTTTCTGTATTTTCACAAGTTAAATTTTTACTCTCAAAAGAAATCTTTACAAATATTGACTTGATATTGTATTTCTTTTTGTCTTCTTAATGCTGTTTTATCTCATTGCTTTTGCAATTCAAGGTAGTCCCTGAAAAAATGTGAAACTACTGAACTCTATATAGCTGTTAAATAATATGTATCACTTCATCATAATTGTTTAAGATGCTATAACTACAAAGCATGAAGGACATAAAAGAACAGAAAACACAGCAAGTGAAAGGGAAGTGTAATAGTGAAAGAACTTTGATGAAATGAATTGCTCGTTTAAAACATGTTTATTTTCCTAAGAAATAAAGATCATAAATATTTTACCTCACATTGACTTTTTATGAGCAGTACAACTTTAAGTGACTTTAGTAATAATTTGCATAAAAATTACTACAAAATAAAATAACTAATACATGCATTTATGCAGCATTTTAAACCATTGCAAAGCCCCTCTTATGTGCTGGCCCACCCCTAACCTTTGGGGAAAAAAGAGGATGATCCCTGATGTCTAGTATTTGCAGTCTGGATCATTGGAGAGACAACTAAACAGCATGATGAGGTTAAGTGCAAAGGTAAGGTTAGACAGTTACTGCCCCGTGTCATCTACTCAAATTGTTTTGAGTACACTGGTCCTTTCCAGTCGTTAAATATGGTGCAATTTGATGAAGTGTGTGTAGAGTGTCACTAGTACTCCAGTCACTGTTTGTTCTAAATCACTGCTGAATACCTCCTTTTAGGTGCCCAGTGTTTTCTTCCATCAAATTCTGCTTTTATATCTGTCATTTACACATCAGAACTAAGGCACATCATTGTGTGTGACATTTGTCCATTACTGCAGGGTAGAACATAGTACTAAGAAGCTGAGGCTTTGGGGTATGGGGTCACCCATGTCCCTGTCACTTGCCAGTCTTCATTTACTATGCTTCAGAGATTTTTCTTCCTGATAAAGATGAATGATAATAATACCTACCTTAGCAAATTGTTATAACATAAGCAAAGCTTAGCAGAGAATTTGGTATACAGTACTCATTCACTAAGTTATAGTAATATATAAAAGTTGTAGCTGTTGCTGCCAAAATTGATACTATCACTATTATTAGATCATTTTATTTTATATTTGTGTAATAATTGCATCACAATTATGTAATTAATAAAGACATGCAAATTGCAAACACCGAAGGAAAATTGTTAATTTATAAATGATGAATATGTGAGGCTATAGGTTTAATGGTTAAGAACATGGCTTTTGGGGGTAAATTGTCTGGATTAAATTCCCATGTTACTTGCTAACTTACGATGTAAACTTGGTAAAAACATTTTTATTGCCTCCTCCTTCAATTTCCAGATCAAATAAACTGAAAATATATAGTGCTTCTCTCGTGGAAATACTATGAAATTATATTAGTTGATATATATAAAGTGCTTAGCATGATACCTAGCAGATGAAAAGCACTAGAGAAGTGCTTAGTCATTAACATTAGTATTATAATTATTATTAATAATACAATTAATATTCTCTTGGAACGCATGTGAAGTATATGAGTTTATTCTGATCTCCTAGACTCTAATATCTAGGTCACTTATTCTCTGCCTCTTTGTAAGGGGTGCTTTTTTTCAACTTCTACTACCATGAGGGTAAAGGAATTCATCCAAAAGACAGGTCTCTGGGTTCCAAATTTCTTTTCTTTCTGAAATCTGGTAAATCATCTTTCTAGCTATGGTTATATGAAAGAGAACATATGCAAGGCATTAAAGGCATACAGAATTTTTATCACTTTAAAGGAAATCAGGGGTAGTTGTTTTTGCTAGTATTGCACTTTGAACTTACCAAAAACAAAATTGTGAGACAGTGTGTTCCCAAATAACTAGAAATTATCTATAGAAAACAACCTACAGGATTTACAGAGGCATAAAAGAGAACTTGTAAAAGTTACTGGTTCATTCTAATTTTGACGATTTTAGGAAGACTTTATTGTGGTACCATAGGAATTCTCAGCACACGGAATCTTAGTATTTAAAAGTACCTTGGAGGGCTTCCCTGGTGGTGCAGTGGTTGAGAGTCCGCCTGCCGATGCAGGGGACACAGGTTCGTGCCCCGGTCCAGGAGGATCCCACATGCCGCAGAGCGGCTAGGCCCGTGAGCCATGGCCGCTGAGCCTGTGCGTCCGGAGCCTGTGCTCTGCAACGGAGAGGCCATAACAGTGAAAGGCCCACGTACCGCAAAAAACAACAACAACAACAAAAGTACCTTAGAGGTTACAGTGTCCAATCACCTGTGGATACAGGAATCACCTTTCTAACAGTACTGGCATGTGGTCTTTCAAATGTAATTTGAAAAACGCACTGAGAAATGGAATCAATTTGCTATTGCTAGTCATTCATTCCATTGTTAATTAATGGTAATATTCTCTCTGAAGATCAATATAAATGTTGTTATAGCTGTGCTTAGAAAAATATTAAGAAACATAAAATTATATACTTTTGCTATCTATGTGTTGGGATTATGAAATTTACTTGTTTTCCAAATGTTTTAAAGAGTTATCCAATTTCCTCAAACGAGTTTAATTTTAGAACGAAAGGAAGGACTAAAGAATGAAAGGAAGTTAGATAAAGAGAAATGTGGGATGTGAGAAAGAAGAAAGAGAAAAACAGAGAGAGAGAAGGAAAGAGGGGAGAGAGGGAGGGAAGGAAGGAGGAAGGGAGGAAGCCCATTCCTCTACTGAACTGAAAGTTTTCTCTTTTAAAATTATGTTAACAGGACCTTGAACCACATAGAAAGTTTAAGTCTATAATGAATATAATGAATACCTACAGTCTTTATAGCTCCTCTTAGATTTCTCTTTTCCAATTAATAGTGACCTTTCCCTTTAATGTCTATCCCTGCATTTATTTCAGGAAGTTCCCTAAAGTGATGGCAAAATATCCAGTATTATCAAATGGACTTTTTTCCTTCTGTTTTATTTTTTGAAAAAGAAAATAAACTGTCTATTTTTAAAAGATAGAGATAATTATTTATATAACATGTAATTTTATAAATTATACATGAAGGCAAATACATATAAAAGAATAATAAGCAAATTTGTCTGAAAATTTCCTGATTTGTTGACTTCTGTGAAGGAAAAATAAACCTATTAACATAGTAGATCAATTAACAATTTATGAATTTACTTAAAGAAATTATGTGGAAATTTTGAGTTAATCTGTGTTAAGATAGAGAGGAAATGATAAATGTCACACACACCCAAGTAAAACTCAGTCATGATTTCACTATTAATAAGCTTTCGAAGGCAGTAATGAAGTAAGATGACATTGGTTCAATTAAATGTATTAATACTGGTGACAATAAATAAGAAAGTATGATGCACTTAATTAATGTGTTGGTGATCCTGACATATCCAGGATCTCTTACCAAAATAATGCATTAGGTATTAATGACATTACTTACTAATTTATAAATCCAACTAATAAAGAGTATCATATCAGTGACAACTTAATTTTAGATATTGTATTTCTTTAACGTGGGCCATTTACGAGTGTATGAATATTTTGTACTTTTTCATTTTATTTACTTAGTTCATATGACAACATTGATTTGCAGTACTTTTCTTGTCCCTAAATTAAATCTCACCGTCTGAGAAAGAATCAGAATAGCTACTGCTAATGAATAGCTAATGCTATTTTTCTTGTCTGAAATAACAGGACTTAGATACCTCAGTTGATAGGATCATTTATGGGATATTATACCCTTTTGTAAGGATTTTATCTTAAATCATACAAAGTACATTTTGACAGAATCTCTAATTATCTTTAAAAAAAAACCCTTCCTTTTAAAGTTTGTTTTCCATTACATGTTTCTCTCATGCCCCTTTTCCATATTTTTTTTTCCCATTTGCTCCCATTTTTATTTTTACTTTATCTGGAAAAATATGTAGCAGCACAAAGTTTAATTTTGAGCAAATTGATAGTTTAAGGAGATTGCAGTCACCTTTAAATGAGACATGTCAACATGAATATCCCATGGCTTATTAAATTCCTTGACATTAATGATTCATTTGCATAAACAGACAAGACAAAAGTTACCTAATTATAATAATAACAACAACAACAAGTAATGGTGGTTTGTAGTCATTAAGCATTTAGTATTGATATATAAGAAACACTGTTCTAAGCCTTCTACATGTGTGAATTTATGGAAACAATTATCTGGCAATGAATCAGATTTCAGAGAATGTTTGAACCATTTTGGTCCATAACCATTCTATTATTTGACATCGATAGGTCAAGCAGATGAAATTGCTCATTTGGCATAAATTTTTATATTTGAGCAACAATATCACTTTAAAGAATGCCTGGGTCAATCGTATGATACAATTCAACCAACGCTTTAAAGTTCACAGCATATAATTTCTTCCAATTCCAACATTTGTTTTTTCTATTAATGCTTGCATCAGTATTATTTTTGGCAGACTCAGAAAACAGAAATACTGTGGTCATGAATGATTTTAGAAAAGGGGTTGAAAAAAGTTAGCTATATTTTTCTGTCTGTGGATTTTGTCCATTTCTGATATGTACAAAGTAATACACATTCAAAACAAACTTAGGATGAAGACATTGCTCAGAACCTATGAAGCAGATTTGCTTATACAGCAAGCACACTCTTGTTTCTTTTGCTTCCAGCAGTTGAGATTTTGTTATCGGTTTGTTCAAAATCCCAAGGGTTATGTTGTTTTTCCTATTCCAGAAAAAGATATATGATTTATAACAAAGATTATAATGTCAAGCTAATCAAAAGTTTTATTAGAGTGGTGCATGATTTTTTTTAAATTCACGTTTTCATTATTTTTGATTATTTAGATTTATTTATTTTTGTAAACTTTATTATGGTGATATCCTCCCATTTTCAACAAATCTTTGAATACAATTTTCCTTCACAGTTAATAGTCATTCTTCTCAAGAAGAGAAATGATTTGGGAAATGATACAGAATGGTATTTCCATGTTGATTTTAATCCCAAAGGTGCTTTGAGTTGAAACCCTCCTGGGATCCCTGCTGATCCTTAATATTCCATCAGCATTGCAAGGGGTCACTTGTAACCAGTAGTTACAGCTATTTTTCCACATCGTAGGAAATATAAGTGTTTTATTCTTGAGATTTTCAAAGAATGGGAAGCCAGCAGCCCTGAAGACATCTGAAGATTGCAACATTTTTAAAAAGTTCATCATAAATTATTCATTCATTTGTGGAGATATATATATATATATCTCCACAAATATATATATATATATATATGTATATCCACATATATATCAATAGTTCTTTATGCTAAGGCAGATGTTACCATGGAAACAATGGCTTCTTTGATATTTGAGGAGACTGACCACTTTTATTACCCACTGATATGTGATTTTAGTTAATATGATTAATGTAAATTATTCAAAGACTCCAGAGAAATCTATCATATTATTTTTAAACACAACAAATTGCATTTTCAATTTTTATTTCTGTGTAAACCAAAACTTGAAACATCTCTGAGTCTGATACTTGACATTACATGTTTACAAAGTTAAACACAAGTATATACAAATTACATATGTCATATATATATATATATATATATATATATATATATATATATACTTAATGGTACTGAACTTATTTGTTCTTAATTTTTTTTAACATCTTTACTGGGGTATAATTGCTTTACAATGGTGTGTTATTTTCTGCTTTATAACAAAGTGAATCAGTTATACATATACATATGTTCTCATATCTCTTCCCTCTTGCATCTCCTTCCATCCCACCCTGTTCTTACTTTTAAATTCACCCACTAAGTGCAGAGTAAAAGTGAAGAATTTTTTCCCTCCTTTCTCTTGCCTTAAGATTCTCTGCTTTCAGATTCTCTTTATATTCAAAATATTCAGTGTCATTTGTATGGCACATCCACTCCTATGAATAATAAAGCAAGAATCTAGTGAAATAATGCCAATTAAGACATTAAGAACAATTAATTTCATATTCAGAGATCTTTGCATTTTAAAAATGAGGAGATCCCCATATCTCCTCCCTCTTGTGTCTCCCTCTAACCCTCCCTATCCCACCCTTCTAAGTGGTCACAAAGCACCGAGCTGATCTCCCTGTGCTGTGCGGCTGCTTCCTACTAGCTATCTATTTATTTTACATTTGGTAGTGTATATATGTCCATGCCACTCTCTCACTTCATCCTAGCTTACCCTTTCCCGTCTCTGTTCCTGTCCTGTCCCTAGGTTCTTCAGAACCTTTTTTTTTTTTTTTAGATTCCATATATATGTGTTAGCATACAGAATTTGTTTTGTTCTTTCTGACTTACTTCACTCTGTATGACAGACTCTAGGTCCATCCACTTTACTACAGATAACTCAATTTTGTTTCCTTTTATGACTGAATAATATGTCATTGTATATATGTGGCACATCTTCTTTATCCTTTCATCTGTCGATGGACACTTCCATCGATAGGTTGCTTCCATGTCCTGGCTATTGTAAATAGAGCTGCAATGAACAATGTGGTACAAGACTCTTTTTGAATTATGGTTTTTTCAGGGTATAGGCCCAGTAATGATATTGCTGGGTCGTATGGTAGTTCTACTTCTAGTTTTTTAAGGGACCTCCATACTGTTCTCCATATTGGTTGTATCAATTTACATTCCCATCAACAATGCAAGAGGGTTCCCTTTTCTCCACACCCTCTCCAGTATTTATTGTTTGTAGATTTTTTGATGATGACCATTCTGACTGGTGTGAGGTGATACCCCATTATAGTTTTGATATGCAATTCTCTAATGATTACTGATGTTGAGCATCCTTTCATGTGTTTGCTGGCAATCTGTATATCTCCTTTGGAGAAAGATAAGGCCAGACTTTCTAAAATTCTTAGAGGAAAACATAGACAGAACACTCTATGACATAAATCACAGCAAGATCCTTTTTGACCCACCACCTAGGGAAATAGAAATAAAAACAAAAATAAACAAATGGGACCTAATGAAACTTAAAAGCTTTTGCACAGCAAAGGAAAACATAAGCAAGACGAAAAGGCAACCCTCAGAATGGGAGAAAATATTTGTCAATGAAGCAACTGACAAAGGATTAATCTCCAAAATTCACAAGCAGCTCATGCAGCTCAATACCAAAAAAAAAAAAAAAAAAAAAAAAAACCCAATCCAAAAATGGGCAGAAGCCCTGTAGCATCTTTTGACTGGAGATATTTTGGAGGATGACCTGACTTTCAATTGTAATAAGAAATGGCTGTTATCATCAAAGCCAATGCTAGCATCTTAAATGAGGTTCTGTTTGTGTAAAAGCAAGTCATTCTAGGAGGAAATAATTTGATGTGTGTTGGCAATTATGTCTTAACAAGAAAATACACTTGGGCATATACCATCCTAAGTCAATCTGGCCCCAGCAGATTTTTCAATTTTATTCCTTTAGATGCATGTGCACTAGGGAATATAGTGTGATTCTTAAATGTTAATTTGGGTTTGGGCTCTGTCACCTAATGCTCCCTAACTCTGGACAACTCATGTAGGGTCTCTGAGCTTCAGTTTCCTCACTGCTCTGTAAATCACCAAATCTAATAATCACTCCTCTTCTTGCACACACATTGGTTTCTCTCTACATTTTTCTTTCTTGATCAGTACCTCTTTCTTGAAACTTCTCTTGAAATTCTTATGAAAAGAGAATTTTTCTCTCGGTTGTTAACTCTCCTCTCTCATTTCTCCTTTGACCTCTAACATTTTTTTTTCCATTTCCATGTCTCTTCCTTAAATTTTGGTGTTTGTGAAAGTTTCATGCTTGGTTTTCTTCTCATCTCCAATTCAAAGCTATCTCTAGACTAGAAATTCTTGACCGTTTCTTATATTATGTACCTGTTCGGCAGTTTTGTATATTCTTTGAATCCTTTCTTAGATTTTTTTTGTAATATATGAAGTAAAATACAGAGGATAATAGAGAAAATCATTCAAATTCAGTTCAAAAAATTATTTTTAAATACTTTATTGAGAGAAATTTAAAGATCTGGAGACAGATCTAATAAGTATCATCATTTAAAAATAGGGATATGCACCAATAATATTTCAACATTTTATGTAATATGAAAGTGTCTGTGATTTATGTTGGTAACAAAGAAGAGACATTGCTAACACTACTGTGATCTATTGTATGTATTAACAAACTGAAGGAAATTATATTTTTAATCGATTAGTGAAAATAACATGAGTGTTTTTCCCTTCAAGACCATAGGCCCCTAACTTCTGTCCATGGATCCCTTAGGTTAAAAACACCTGCTCTAGATAAACTCTTCCCCTCATTTTCTATTTACTCACAGTTCTTACAATGTTTCATGATAAATAATTTATTTTTTTTTTCTCACTGATGTGATTGGGAATGTTTTGAGGGCATCAATCTTTTTGTGTTTGACAACTTTGCCAGTGTCGAATCAGGATATATGTTTGAACAATTGAAGAGATTTTGATTTCTACTCCCAGTGTCTCTCTTGAAATCTAGATCTGCATAGGCAACTGTTAAGATTCATCTATTCCAGTTTGAGTGTGAGATGTAATACAGCATGAGAGCTATGGCAAAGTCATAAAGAATCTAATATTCTCAATACATTGGTACCAAGACTGCTCGTTTAGGTTCTCTCCTATGTCCACTCTCAAAGAAATAAGCCTATTTATGTGTGTAATAAATCAAATAGGAAAAATTAAAATGTTCTTACACAAAGAGAGGGTGAAAAATCAGAGATTATCTCTGCTTAGCTCTGCTTTATTACACAGAAAATATAATATAAAAGAGATATAAGAATAGGTAATTTGAGAATATAGATGGGGAAGGGACACTAGCCAAGGAATATTTGACCCTGAGTCCATCCAACTTAAGGAAGAAAATCGTAAAATGACAAAGCTCTAATATTTCTGATAGGCATGTCCCTAAACAAAAACAAGTTGTCAAATGCTTAGGAATGAGTTACCTCAATTTGTTGCCATATATACAGGGTCCACAAAGCTATAGGTTCCTGTGTTAAGAGTCTCAGAGCATAACTCTACTGAAGAAATCATGTATCTTATGATATTCAAATCAACCCACTGGAAAATCCTTCAAGATCAATTACCAAAAGCTTAAAGGACCACTCAGAAACTGTGAACAGATTAAACATCAAGCAAGGTTTAAGATTGTAGACTCAAGATTGGGGCTGGTATTAGGAGTAAGGTTGAGTTCCTTTCCTCAATGCTTTTCTGAAAATTCACAGTGTTGATTATGAGAGAGGTCTGATTCAGAAACATTACCCAACTTGGAATTACAACTTGTGCTGTTGGGTTTGTTTGCAAATAAAACCAAGGAGAAAAAAAAGACATGATTATAAAAGATGTTAGAATGTGGAAAAGAGATTAAACATTATTAAAATATCATTCCCAGGAATTAGAAACAGTTTTATAATTAATAACC